>NW_007067677.1:799-139540 GCF_000164805.1 Carlito syrichta
AGTCCAGTTTCTAACAGGCCACAGACCAGTATCTGTCCCCAGCTGGGGGTTGGGGAATGGGGATGGCCTCAGCCTATGACAAAGCGCCTTATTCCTGTCAAGGGTGCTGCCTTTTCTCCCGGACCTCAGTTCTGGATACTGTCAGCATAATCCCTGAGAATGTGTCTGTTTTTTTCTGCTTTCCCAAGGATTTCTTCACCTCAGTAGACACTACTGGCCCCTCCTTTGGAGCTGGATTCCATGTCCCACAGCCTGCTGACTGTCTTGCATACCTTTTCCAGGCATCTGATAAAGACCATACCTGAACACATTTGAATGAAGCTTGAGATTGCTCTGGTGAGGCAGCAGAAGGGCCGCCTGTGCTGTGTCTATGGCTGTGGGCTTCAATACTCACTTTACTGTAACGAAAAGAAAGATAACAAGCAGAAGGGAAACTGGAACTTATTCATTCATAATAAGAGTGATTAAAAGTAAACTGCCATTTATTATGGGCATGACGTTGAGCTAAATCCTCTACAGACGTTATTTATTTAATTCTCACAGCAACACTCTAAGACTATTTTTAATATCCTTATTTACCGATGAGAAAACTAAGACAAGTCAGAGATTATCCAAATAGTAAGTGTAGAGCTGGAATTTGTGTCTGGGTTTGTCTGACTCCTGAGCTAGTGACCATTATGCTTGACCCTTCTTCTTTCTCTACTAAACTAGAGAGACCTCTCCACTGCTGAAGGACTTCAGAGAAATAATTGTGTTATTCTAAATAAGCAAAGTTAAGGGACCATGCAGAGTTGCCTGTCTTTCATGCCCTGGTTAGGACTTTGTTAAAACATATAAATGGAGTTAATTACATCATACCAGTGTGGAAAGTAATAACATAAGGGCTTCCAATGAAGCAATCTCAGCAGTGTAATTAGGTGGAAGAGGGACCTTTCTGTCTTTTGACACTTGCTTTTTGTAGATCAATGAGGGGAACCTGCCTTTGGAAGACTGCCAATTTTAGAATATTTTCCTATTATTTAAAAAAAAGAAAATAAAATTTTAGATTTGTATCCATCCTTGAGATTAGATAATGAATCAAAATTCTATGGGAAAAATAAAAGTAAGCATTTAAATTCTGTATTTTAATCATATAAAGAAACAAGTACAATAAGAGGAGACAACACAGGGAGACTGAGGAAAAAGACAGATTTTTATGGCCTTTCCTGCTTCCAAGCTTTTTCTTAACCCATCCCCCTCTCCCAAAAGGATCTGTCTTACACCCCCCAACAGACTTTGATAACATAATGTTGCCATCTTGTGGCCTTGTACAATATTTATACTTACACAGTGTTGCAGACATGCTGTTTTTGCAACTATTGGCATAAACAGTGTATAATCTCATTTCACACAGAAAGATTCAGATTGATCCATAGCCCCTGCTAGGAGGATGTCCTTTCTATACCTGGCTGGGTAGTAAAGGACTTTGTCAAGAGCCTCAGGGTGTAAGAAAGGAGCCTTCTAGTCTGTATCTTGTGCTTGGACCTCCAGAATGAAACTTTTGCCCACAGATACACTCTTAATTATTATATTTGGAAAAGTAATATTTGAAAAGTCATATGTTCTGTACCAGTGATTCATAAAACAAACACAAATTGATTTCCAACCCTCTTGCTCTAAAGCCTGAAACTGGGCGTTAGCAACCTCTCCCACTGCCAGTGTCTCTTCTTTTATTTAGAGGGAAATTTTGGGAAACTCTGCCATTTGCCAACTAGTAGGATCTGCCTGGCCTGTGCATCACCAGAATCCCAGATGTTCGTTTGGGTGATACCTCTAATTCTTCAGAACATTCAAGAGTACCATCTTACTGGGTCTCCTATCTACCATCTGCAGTCAGTAGTCTGGAAATTATTTTCCCATTAAAACCTTTTTCTGATTATGTAAGTTATGTCTTGCTAAAGCAAATGAAAAGGGAGATCAGGCTTGAAAAATCCCTAAGCAGACAAAGCTAGGTCTTGAAAATAACCTTAATCTTACTTATGTTGGAAATGTGAAGGAAACTTAAACCTTGGGCTATTTTTTGTAAATGCTTATATTACAGAAAAACAGAACTTAAGCTCAACCAGTCAGAAGCAGCCAACTAACTTATAATTTCATAGTTAGGGAATTTCCAGTGAGATAAATCAATTAGGCAACTTTACACCTGTAACCAATACTTTTTTTTTTTTTTTTTGCATGACTTCTGCATTTACTCTATAAATGTGTGTCTCTTCAATGGAGCTCTCAAACCACTTCTGTTTTGGAGCTGCCTGATTGTGAGTCACTATTTGTTCAAATAAAACTACTTGAAATTCTATTGTGACTCTCTCTCTATATATATTTTAGCAGGATTTATTGAGAGGACAGAAAGTTTCAGTGTATTTTTTATCCTTCTGCACAACAGAACATTTGGAAAGTTCATGCAAGTATAAAGAATATGAAATACCAGTATGCTATCATAGATCTCATATTGTTAACATTTTATATTTGGGGCTCATTAGTTTTCCTACACATATGTTTGTATATGTGTACACATACATCATGTACATATTCACATATCTGTGTGTAAACTTATATAAGTACATACATGCTACATTGTAACGATGTACTTTATAAATGAGATCACCGCAACTGAGAGGTCAAATGACTTGTTCAACTATACCTTACATTACCGGTTGATCATTTGATTCTAGACATCCTCTCTCTAGATGTCTGTCCTAATTGACCTTTCTGTCTCTTGCATGCTCTCTGTAGAGATAATCAACCTTCTTCAGCCTGGGAGATAACAGGTTTTGTGGTGATCGTGGCGTAGCCTGAGGCCTGAACCCTTGCCAGCAGGGACATGCCCTTTCCCTCCATAAGAGGAGATGAGGCTTAAAGGAACAAATAGATTTGGCAGAGAAGGTCAGGGACAGGTTGATCCTACCAACATCACATGGCATCAAGAGAATGGCGAGGGCCACAGGCAGAGGGCTTTGTGAGTTTAAGGTCATAACTCTGTGGAGGAGGTTCGAGGCAGAGTTGACGGGAGAGAAGTCATACCTGCCACTGAGGCCCCTGGGTTTATGGTTCCATCCTACATCCAGAGTGCCCAGAAGGAAATCATCTCTTCTCCAGGCTGTCCTCAGATTGTCCTTTTCATAGTCAACTCTTTGACACTGCTCTTCCCCTCTCCCTTTCTGCTTCTCTTTTAGCCTGTGGATTTTCAGCTGTAATGTGTTATTTCAGTAAACATTCCGAGGGGAATAACTTCCTTCTGCCTCAGGGAATCCGGTGGCACACAAAGAGATTGGACCCCCTTCTGGAGGAGGAAGATGGTCTCAGGCTGCCCTGGGAGGGAGACAGGATGTCCAAAAGTCATTTAACTGCCACCTGTGCATTTCTGGGACACATCATGACTTTGAGCCAATTTTGTTGAATATGTTTGTTCTTTTGTTTAGAAAATATGAGGAATTGCAGTCTTGGCGCTTTTGCTTCTATCTATTAAGTATCTGCATTCAAGATGCTGAGGGTGGAGTGTGAACATGACAGGCACCATCCACTCAGGGAGCATACTATCTCATTGAAAGACTAGAAAAGAAACAGATAAATTATTATGAATATACAAGCATAAATAAATGCAGACCAATAAATGCCAGGAACGGAATTAGCAGAATCAAGCAAAGGAGATGATAGGATGGTCTGTAGGACTTTCAGGCTGAAAATGGAAAAACCAGAGCCAACCATTCAAAATCCAAGAACAAGTCTGTTCCAGGGAGCAGGATGCTCAGGCACAAACAGCTTGGCTCGTTTGAGGAACTGAATGAAGGCCAGTGAGGCAATAAAGGAATGAGCTTGGAAAGAGAGCCAAGAACCTTCTTAAATCAAACTGAGTTAACACTCAAGTGTCTGTGATCATGGAAGCCCTTGGAAAGTCTGGAAAATGAAAATGCCCACAAAGTGGAGACCTCAGGACAATCGGTGAAGCCAATGCTTGATTATCTTTGTGTTTGGTCTCTCTTCAAAGCAGAGCTACTCACAGTCAGAAGACAGCAATCTTAACTTCCTCCTCTAGAGAGGCAGCTGCAAAGCTGTAAAAACTCTCCAAGGAGAAGAGGGGGAAAAGAAGCAAAAGCCTGCTTGACCCTTTCTTGGATAACAGAATTTACTTGGAAATGCAGGGACATGTACATGTCTGTCACCCAGGCGAGACCTTGGGTGAGACTTGACCTTGACCCAGAGCTCTGATTGATCACGGCCTGGACCAACCCTGCCTTGCTTTTCTGCTTTGTAGTCCTGTACTCCTCAGCAGACAGCAGTTTGGGAAACTGTCTCACCCCTCCAGGGAAGGTGAGAGAAGAGAGGAATCTTTGTCAGAGCCTCATGGAGGTGGTGAGCTAACTTGATAGAGACTTGATTTGCCCAAGGAACTTCCTCTGGAGCCAGAAGGAGACAAACAGCAGCTAGCAAAGATTTAAGCCAAGGAAATGAATCATTTTGACAGGCAGATTTCTGGACCTGGCCTTCCAAAGGGTGAATGCATTTGGCTTCAGAGAGTGAAGCACTTTATAAACAAATGGTACTGTAAAATCCAACCAAATTTGGCCTGAAAAAGCCTCCATACTCACACATTTGAGTTCTTATGTATGGAATGCAACTGAATTTAATACGAAAACAACGGAAAATCTAACTTAGGAGTATGCTTCCTTAACAATATCTGAGTCTCAGCCAATCACAGCAGCCGTAGTTCAACCAATCACAGGTGGCCAGCATTTCAAATTTTGTTTAAATAAGACAACTGCCCAACTGTAACCAATACAGCTGTTTCTATACTCATTTTCAGTTTCTGTACATTCCTCTCATTTTTCTATCCATAAATGTCATCTAACCATGCAGCAGCCCCACAGTCTCTCTGAATCTGTTCTGGTTCTGGTGGCTGACTGATTTGTGAATTTTTTTTTTCTTAGCTAAGCTCTGTTAAATGTGTCTAAAGCTTTTTCTTTTAATAATGTTAAAGACAAACTGATGGTTTTTAGTGGTGAGTCAACTAACCAGACTTGAAGGTCATCCACTGCTTTTCTTATGAGCCCACATCTGCAACCCTCTGCCCCAGGCTTTCTTAAATGAACCTACAATGTGAGTGAAATCAGTATATTCACCAAGTAAAAGAGCTCCAAGATAAGTCCCCTGGACAATTCCCCTTTCAACCAGATAGCTGCCTTTAAGGCCCTTGCTTATTGATATTTTCTGGTGTCCACTGGACACCCAAGTCTTTTTTGGTCATTGAGTAAGCAGGTAGTGAAAGGTGATCCAGAACAGAACATGGGAGACCTGGGTTCTCAGCCTGGCCCTGGCAGTAATGAACTGTGTGACCTGGGACAAGTGACTAAGCCTCTCTGGGCTTCTATTTTGTTTTCTCAGCTGTAAAATAGAAGAGTTAGGAGTGTCTTTTCCAAGGCAGCAGTCGTTCTCAAACTTGAGTGTGCATCAGAATCCCCTGGAGAGCTTGTTGAATCACAGATTTGCCAGGTGTTGCCCCCCACTTTAGTTTCTGGTTCAGTAGGGAAAGTATTTAAATGGTCCAAGTACCCATTGACAGGAGAGGCTGAGCTTTCCACCCTGGCCATCACAGCTGCAGCACTGTCCTGCCTTGACTTCTTGATTCTGAGCTCCTTCTATCACCCCACCCTTCCTCCCACCAATCTCTTCACCTTTCTTAGCTTCCACAATCTGTTCTTCTTACCTCCTTTGCTCCTACAACTGTATGTTAGGCACTCCCCTTCTGCTCACAATCCTGCCCTGTCTCAGTGTAGGCCAGTTTCCTGTTCCGGCTTATTCAGACTGCAGTGGTCTCTGCCTGGATGGCCTTACTGACGGTGGGTCATGATATAAACTTTGCCTTGCTAGTGAGCCCTGGATTACCTGCCTTTGATTCACCTGCTTTGAGAGTTACTTTTGATGAATTCCTCTCTGCTCTCCTGGTTTGTCAGTAGAGTCGTTGTCCCCGGGTAGTCTCTTCACCCTTCCAGCTAATGGCAGTTCTCATATCTGCAGAGCCAAACTGTGCTTGAAGGAAACAAGCTCATTTTGTTATTTGGTTTAAGAAAAAACAATTAGGAAATCACTCTTCTTAGGACAGTCACTAAGATTGCTTGGGTTCAGATCTCAGCTCTACCTCTAACCAACCCCGAGACGTTAAACAAATTACTTGATCTCTCTGTGCCTCACAATCATCTGTAAAATGGGTGTCTATTGTCTACATCAGAGGGTACGTCTGTGCAGTAAGATGAGTTGATATATGTAAAAACACTTAGAAAATAGTAGCATAAATAAAACTGTTTACCATCATTATTATTGATATTAAGTACACAAATAATACAGTACAGGGTTAACAGTAATAACGTTGCTACTATTTGTCCATTGGAAAATCTGCAGCCCTGCTTTGCTTTATTCTGATAACAAATAATGACTGGCGGATCATATTGCTCTTTTGGTTATAACAGCATTTCTTTAGGTTCAAATTTTAAAATGTATGATCTGAGTTTGATGAAAATGTGGTTGCAAGGTTAGTCACATTTCATATTCCTAACAAGAGAAACATTGTAGCCAGAGGAGTGTTTTTTATCTCAAATTGTAAAGGAAAGTTTTATTGAATCCAGGATGAGGGAGAAGTCTTGACGCACTGCCATCAGAATAAAAAATCTTCACACACTGATTCTGCTGCTTGTTTATATAAAGAAATGACAGACTCAGATCCCTGTTAGAAGAGACCACAGCATCGGTATTAGCCCTTTGGAGGTTCTGAAGACTATTGAAGGAAGGCCAGTCTAATTTATGTAAGATGTTAAATGGAGCTGCTGAGTTTCACTCTCGGCAAAGGCTTCTCCTTGAAAACAAATAAAAGAAGAAGCAGGTGGTGAAGGAAGAGGCTGTGGAATAGACCCAGGAAAGCTAAGCTAAATCCAGCTCCTCCAGGTGCAGGATTGAAATATTTACTCTGGCACTGGCAGGAAAGGCTCCGGGTAAGCGTTTGCTTTGCCACCTCAGTACTATCTTCTGGCCACTTTGCAGTCACTACCGGAATTGAAGCCTGTAAAACCAACTCTTAGGAATTTTGCAGGTGGTAATACTGATTTAGGCAAAAGGAACCTCCCATGGTAGGAGGCCATGAAGCCTTTTCTTCAGCCACGTTGGAGCTATAGAGAAGGGAATAGGCAAGTTTCCCTCTCATAATTTGTCCTGTCTTCTCATCTGAACATTGATTCCAGTGGATTGACTAGGTATGGAGGGTTTTGTTGTTGTTTATATTTCATTCATTTGACTTAAAAGATTATTATAGCATAAGTGCACCATATTAAAATGTTCACAAACTGAACACACACATGTACTAACTGACACTCAGACCACGGGACAGAACATGACCTGCCCTGCAGAAGAATTACCCATTCTTCTTTATCCTAGTTGTCCCTCTTCCCACAGCAACCCCTGTCCTGACTTCTAACGGAATAGATCAGTTTTGCCTTTTTGGTACTTCATATAAGTGGAATAATTCAGTATGTGCTCTTTCGTGGCTGACTTTTCCCCCTTACATTGCATTGGTGAGATTCATCTATAACATTGGATTTCATTTGTTGTATAAAATCCCATTGTTTGAATGTTTAAGAGATGGGACCTCGCTTTGTCACCCAGGCGGAGTACAGTGGTTCTGTCATAGCTCACTGCAGCCTTGAACTCCTAAGCTCAAGTGATCCTCTCATCTCAGCCTCCTGATTTGGTGGGACCAGAGGTGTTCACCACATGCCCGGCTAGTTTTCTTCCTTCCCTCTCTCCCTCCTTCCCTCCCTCCCTCCTTCTTTTCTTCCTTCTTTCCTTCCTTCCAAGGTCTCACTATGTTTCTCAGGTTGGTCTTGAATTCCTGGTCTCAAGCAATCCTCCCACCTTGGCCTCCCAAAGTGCTGAACATGAGCCGCTGTGTGAACATTTCACTATTTATTTCCTCATTCTACTATTGGTGGACATTAGGTAGTATCCATTTGGGCTGTATGAGTATTATTGCTGTCAGTGTTTTGGTACATGTATTTTAGTAAACATGTGTACACATTTTTTAGGATACACACACACATACACTCACACACTTATGCACACAACCCTAGGAGTGGTGTTGCTGGGTCAGATAGGATGCATATGTTCAGCTTTAGTGAAAACTGCCAGTTTTGCAAAGCGTTTGTGTCAACTTATACTCTCACCAGCAGTATATGAGGGTTCCAATTGCTCTCCATTCAATGTTTACATTCTTTGATTCTAGGACCAGATTGCACATGAAATACACATACATATCAGGGAACATGCAAACTCATTTCAAATAGGTGACTTAACATTACTTTCAAAGTAGAGCTAATGCTGTCACTGCTCACCTCAGCTGCTCTCTGTCTGACTGATGAAATTTATTTCATTATTCCTCCTGAAGCCAGCAAATTTTTACTGATACAAACACAGATCAAATTCTTGGTTCTGGTTTTTGTGTGGTCATCAGGAATACCATTCAGCATCTATTGTTGATGGTTACCATCAAATAATTGAATCTCTATGACCTATTTATGGTTGAACTTGGAATGAACTTGGCATGCTTATTCCTGAATCCAGAAAAAAAAATTCTTAGTGGAGTTGGAAAATAACGCCACTTTTTAGAATTGGCAATCATTTTTTGGGGGGAGGTAGTTGTGGAGGACATGAAAGTTAAGATTCCATTAAAAACTTAATATGTTCATGCCAGAAATATTTTCTATTCTCACCAGTAAATTAATCTTAACTCCCTCATTTAATTGAATGAGAATTGCTCACAATTTTAGAAGTCTCTGGATAGCTTCCATCTTGGATGTTTGTTTGGATGTTTTTATAAGCAGCATATTTTCTTGTGGAATGTTTGGCAAATGTCAGTTAAAAAAAGTTATTGGATTTGAGGTTGTGGATACAGATGGATAAGGTCAAGATGCAAATCAACCAACAAATAACATTTAGATATTTAAAGTAGCTATGCATGAGTGCTTTGAATCTTCTACCCTACCCTTGCCCCTCACCCCAAGCAAGCATTTTCCTTAGGCTTCCATCTTTCAATAATTCTTAAACAATGTTTTCTTTTTATTAAGTTGTGGGCAAAAGACTTTGAAAAAATATAGTGTCCATCTGTTATAGTAACTTCTCCACTCTTAAGAGAACTAGTAAGATGGTTTCTTTCCATGCTTCCTTAAAGCTCTTAAATAACCTTAAGTTCCAGCAAGTCAAGATGACAAAGGTCAGTGGCTAGGAGTTAAGGAAGGTTTGTTCTATGAGTGAGATATTAGAGTTGGTTTTTTTTTTTTGTTTTTTTTGTTTTTTTGAGTTGGATTCTCACTCTGTTGCCCAGACTGGAGTGCAGTGGCCGCTCCCAGCCACTGCAGCCTCGGTCTGCTGGACTCCAGCAATCCTTCCGCCTCAGCCTTCCAAGTGGCCAGAACTACAGGCGCGTGCTACCAGGCCTGGCTAATTTTTGATTTATTGTAGAGATGAGGTCTCGCCAAGTTGCCCAGGCGGGTCTCGAACCCGTGAGTTCAGGCAGTCCACTCACCTCAGCCTCCCAAAGCGTGGAATTACAGGCTGAGCCACCGAGCCCGGCTTAAGGTTGGGTTTTAAATACCGCTTTGCAGGATGAACTCCCTTGAGAGTCTTAGAAGTTGATAGTGCCATGGAAATCACTGTATTCAGTAGATACTTGGGCTGTTGAGCCACCTGACCATTTTGTTGCTCTTTGGTCAGAAGATCAAGTGAATCACACATACAACTATTTCTTAGCAAAATTTTTAGAAATGGAATTTCTAGGGAGGTGGGACTGACAGTACTGGAAATCTGCCTGGGAGAGGGGGGGCACACCTCGTCAACAAGGGTACCTGCACAGAGAATATTTGTAAACTTAATCCTGAAATGTACCCCACAATTTTAAAATAAGAAAAATTTAAAAGTTAAAAAAAAAAAAAGAAAAAGAAATGGAATTGCTAGGTCAAAGGGTAAGTACATGTAAATATTTTATAGACATTGTCAACTTGAGGTTCAGGAAGGTCACATCACTTCTCTTCCAAGAGTGTATGACAACGTCTGTTCTTCTCATTTTCTTTCCTAAAACCTGTCACACACAAAAAACAAAAACAAAAAACAAATTCCTTTTGGCTTCCCTTCAAGGCCTTCCCTTTACAACAGCACTCTGCTTTTCCTTAGCACCCATCTTTTCCTTCTCTGCGGCATATATTTTGCATATTTTTGTAGCTTATCTATGTATTTATGTACCCCATTCACCCTCCTAACTCATCTACCTTCCTACCTAAGAATTAAATCCCAAGTAGATTGTTCAATTCTCAGAACTCCAAGTTTTTCTTTTTCTTTTTTTTCCAGTGACAAAGTGAGCACAATACCCGTCTCATAGGGCCAAGGTGAGGACTGAAGACCACAAGCCATATAAAATCCTCAGCATGTTGTCAGACATATAATAGACACAGAGGGACAGAAACCTGAACAGTGTCTTTACTTTTGTCACTCTTTGACGCTTACATAGTATTCAGTACACTACTAGTGTAGAACAGAAATTTTATACACGATGGAATATTACACAGCCATAAAGAAGGACAAAATTAGGAACTTCACAGCAACCTGGATGGACTTAGAGTCTATAATACTGAATGATCTATCACAGAAACAAAGAGCTGAGTATCACATGTTCTCGCTCATAATTGGACCTTGAACAATTATCATAATACTATAAGAAAAGGATTGTCAGTAGTGGGAAATTGCTGGGGGTGAGGGTGGGATTGGCAGTAGTGGGATTCTGCCAGGGGCGGGGGATACACCTCATCGACAAGGGTACTTACATAATGAACATTTGCATACTTAATCCTGAATTGTACCCCACACCTTTAAAATAATAAGTTTTAAAAAAGAAGAAATTTTACTGACAAACCAATCATAAATAAAGTACCTAGGAAAGTGTACACTATATTTTTGGGTGTCCTTCAGTGGGAAGTGCACTGTTGTATTGCATTAAATGGCTCTTTCCTTGTTACTTTATGAGACATAGACTAAAGGAGCCTAAATCAAGCATAGTGACCAAGTTAAGACCACCAGAAACTGTCCTCATTTACCAGAAAAACCGTCATTACATGTGGTCATTCTTTTAGTTCTAATAGTAAGTACCATCAATCCTATGCAATAATTTTCTACAATTCTTTCTCAGAAGCTGTGTGATGTGGACAAAGGACAATTGTTTCATATTGTCTCATATAAAATCAAATATAATATATACAGAGCTAGATGGTTTTTAATACCTTCTCTATTTTGATCTGTGATTCTATGGTCCATGTTAGAATATATTGTACTTTTAAATATTCTCTGTCAATATTATTACAGATGTAGGCTAAATAGCGTAATAGTCAACATAAGCAAATTCAACCTGCTCCCTGAGAAGTACAACTTAAAATGTTAGGATTGTGTAAAACATTTGCATCATAAATGGGAACACACAATACACAGAAGTTCATTGTTGAGATAAATATTAGGAAATGAGGTCCTAACATGGATCACAACTATGACAAAATGACTTTAATGTCCAGTGTCATTTTCTTTTTTTACCATTGCCAATTCTTTACATCAACTTGTTTTGTTTCAGTCAAATATAGGCAGAAATATATGAAATAATGTACACACCAGTTACAGTTTATCATTTACGAATTCTCACTTATAACTTGAATTTCACAATAACTTCTGGAATAGACAGTTGGGTAAGTTGAAGATGCATGAAAGAATGAAAGAGATATCAAGATTAATTTCATTACATTTTCCATGGTGATCAAGGTTTTTTACTTGGTGCACTGTGATTGGTTGGAGAGGAGAGCATTTATAAGTGGTATAGAGTGCTGTGGTTAAGAGTCAAATTGCCTGTGTTTAAATTGTTTAAATACCTTGCTCTGCCACTTATTCTGTGTGATGTACAGTAAGTAACTTACCTCATCTTTAAAATGGGGGTAATAATAGCACTTACTTCAAAGGATTATTGTATGATTAAATTAGTTAATACATGCAAGCATTTCTAATAAGATCTAGCACAGGATCGTCATTATTTGTTCATTGCTTCCTCTTCTTCAAGGCACTTAACTTTTCCATTGGACAAGAGGTTGAAAAGTCTACTCTGAGTTTCCTTCATAAGACTAGATGAAATTTAGATGCAGAGAGAGGTGGTTTACTTGAAAGGGATAAGATTTTCTGCCTGACAAAATAGACAAAATGGTACTAAAAGAAAGTGGCAGGAGATGGCAAGAGTTTAAATTTTGCCTTATTTAAAATATTACCTGCATGAACCTCAATTTTCTTTTCTTTCTTTCTTTCTTTCTTTCTTTCTTTCTTTCTTTCTTTCTTTCTTTCTTTCTTTCTTTCTTTCTTTTTTTTTTTTAAGTTGGAGTCTCACTCTATTGCCTAGGCTTGACCTTCTGGTCTCAGGTGATCTATCTGCTTCAGCCTTCCAAGTAGCTGGAACTACAGGCATGTGCCACTACACCCAGCTAATTTTTTGATTTATTGTAATGATGAAGTCTCACCATGTTGCCCAGGCTGGTCTCGAATCCATGGGCTCAGGCAATCCTCTTGCCTCGGCCTCCCAAAGTGCTGGAATTACAAGTTTGAGCCACCATGCCTGGTGAGCCTGAATTTTCTTATTTGATAAACATAGTGGATAACTGAGACTCAATTCTCATCACTATACAATACATCCATGTAACAAACATGTGTACCCCAAATCTAGATATACAAGGTCCAACAATTAAGTTTGTGAATTCATCCTGGAAAAAGTGCTACATACCTCATTCCTGAATATCAATCTGTGGTCACCTTCGAAGTACTTCCCTTGGGAATCTATGGACTGATACCAGCACCTAGTCCACCTGTCAAAGCAACTTTGGAACTCTTTTTCTGGAATGGCCATCAGAGCCATCATCATATTGTCCTGAATGTCATCAAAAGTCTTCCTTTCAGTATTTCCTCTATCTTCAGGTAAAGAAAAAAGTCACTGGGGGGCCAGATGAGTAAGAGAGTGTTCCAATACATTTATTTGTACAGCACTGCCAACATAAGCGCATGGAGGAAAGTTCGTGAACTTAATTGTCAGACCCCAACAAATAATGACAGCTCAGATGGCCACTCCAGAAAAAGAGTTCCAAAATTGCTTTAACGGGTGGACTAGGTGCTAGCATTGGTGTTCAGCTTCTCAAGGGGAGTACTTCAAAGGTGACTGTAGTAATATTCAGCAGTGAGGTATGTAGCACTTTTTCTAGGATGGTTGGTTAGCAAACCTAATTGCCGGATCTTGTATGTAGTGGATGACATAAAATGGGGACTCCTTCTTGCTCCTCACAGCCTGTTTTGGAAGCCTCCAGCAAGGAAAAATAAACCATGAAAATTCCTATGATGAAAGGCCATGGGACAGACCTCTTTTGTGACCCTCCCTGTCCAACTGCACTTCTTTTCTGTGACAAACACAAAAAGAGTTAAAATGTATGTAACTTCTTTTTTAATCAAGCTCTACTCATAACAACTTTTCAGCTTAAAAACTTACAGAGTAGCTTTAACTTTGTGTGGTGGGACCAAAATTATTATTGTATGCCGGTTTCTAGTTTTTTCCTTTCCCAACCCAATAAAATAAGTAATCTGCTTTAACAAGTTCCATGACTGCTGCCTGCCCTTTAAGTAGGATTTAGTCCTACAAGACAAGTTCTTTAGAAGCTTTATACTATATAATTAGAAAGAAAACTTGTCTATATTCTAAAGACAAGTTCTTGGAGCTTTATACTATAGAATTAGGAGGAAAGCAAAAGTAGAGGAGAATCCAAAGTCCTTGGGCTTCGGCTGGGGAAGGAGGCTTTTCAAGGCAATTTTGGAAGGGTGTTGTGAGTTTAAGAGAATTATGCTTGTCATAATGGCCCATCAGTGCAAGAAAATTACATACGTTTTCAAAAATTTATTTGTTGGTGACTGAACTATGCTCCTTTGGCCATGTCAAAATTTAATTTTCAATAAATAAATAAAAATTGTAGTTCTCATAAAAATAATAGTGAACATATGTCCGATTTTAATTACTTCAATAATAAGAACCAGCAGAATGACAAAGCTGATTATTAGTAGGAATGAAAAACTAATGTATATCTAGTCAGTAAGGCAAAAACCAAAAGGAACACTGCAGCAAAAAAAGAAACAAAGTAAGATTGCTAGGTTAGATAGGTATACCATTGGTTGATTTCCTATAAGGCGATAAAACCATAACCTTTGGGGTTATCTTGTATCTTAGCCCATTTAGGCTGCTGTACCAAAATAGCCTTAGGTGGGTTAACTTATAAACAATAGAAACGTATTTCTAACAGTTCTGGAGACTAGGAAATCCAAGATCATGGTGCTGGTAGCTTTGGTGTCTGTGAGAGCTGGCTCTCTGCTTTAAAGATGGTACTTTCTCCCTGTGTCCTCATATGGTGAAAGGCAAACGTAAGCTCTCTTTGGTCTCTTTTCTAAATCATAGCATAGCATTTTATCTACTGGGCAAAAGTCATTTGTAGTTTATCAGTTTTCTACAAATTAACATCTCTCACTACAGACCTGTAACATACCTGGGCCCTTATCAATGGTAAATGTTAAATCAAACAAAGTTATATTCCCCTAACCTATAGAGTCAGATGAACTTTGGATGGGTATGTTAAACAATTCCCTTGCATGACAACAGAGGTCACATAGTCATGTTTTTGCCTTTCTCCCATGTTTTAGATTTCTAAAAATAGTATCTTGTCACCAAGATTATTTTTTTAATCACAAAAAAGCTGGTTTCATTGTATTTTGTGTTCTTTGCCTGATTCATTTATAGAAGAGCAGCATATGTAACACTACCCTCCTTGTCGTGCAGTCAGCAAATCTACAGCCATGAGAAGCCAAACATCTGCAAAAGCCAAACACTTATCTTTTGTCTGAAGAGCTTGTAAAGAATCTAGGATTATATCTCAACAATCTCTATCATTCCAGAAATTCTCCTCTCCAAAGATTTATTTGTTTGCTTTAGTCACTCGTAGATGCTTTTTTTTAGTGCTAGAGGAAAAAAATTAAGAAATTCATTTTCAGCCAGGGTTCATTTATAATGCCTGCAACCACATGTGAATTCTTCTCTTCTTGAGGTCCCCTCAAATTGCTAAAGTTTGGAGACTGTTAAGGAGTGGTCCTCCTTACTTCCTGTAATCTGCAGAATAGATTCCCAGCATCATTTTGTAGCTATTAGTTCCACATATAAAGCTCCACCCCTGATCCATAATTGTGGGCTTGTCATACCAGCTGAAATGAGATTTAAGTCAATTGTGACACTCCAGGTAAGTTTGTATAATTTGTTCAATTATATCTCTATAAAAAATAGGACAGAATTTTAGCAAATCTATGTCAATAACTCTCTTGCCATGTAGAGTAAGGAGACTCAGCAAAAATATTGGTTTCAAAATTCTGAGCAGTAAGAAGAAGCTAATTTTAATAAATGGAGCATTTCAGTCCACAGTAGCATGATCTACCAAACAGCATTAGATTTGCCATCAAGTAGAAGGTATTCCTCAGATGCCCATCAGGAAATATAATATTTTAGAAATCGTTACCGACCATATACTTTAAAAAAAATAAGCACAATCGATATTTTTTAAAATTTATTCATTCCTATGTAATTCATTTCTGTCCTGCTGGGTCTTGAGTCAGTAATCTGCTTTTATGACATTTTTACTTCTGGACTGACAGGACCCCATTTAGACTCCTGGTACAGTCTGACTGCCATCCAAGCAATGCTAGCCCATGCTGGGAACTGGAAGTCTCGTCCTCCTTGCGGTATCATAGTTAGGAATACCTGTTATAGTCATTTCTCCTGAGAAGCTGAGACTGTCTTTCTGGTTAAAGATGTACTATCTGGCCTCATGCTGTTAGCAGAGCCTTTGGGTGAACATGAGAAGAAATGGAAGCCACTTGTGAATTATAGCCCGGGTGACCAGCAGTGTAAGTACAGAGGAGAGTAAAATCCTCCTCTCCTGGTACATGAGAATAATCTCACAAAAGTTGTATTGTTTTTCCTGAGGGGAAAAGCATATAATGGACAAGGAAGGCATTAAAAAATCTTCAAGGCATCCCAATACATGTTGTAAAGTATATAATCTCTAAAATATATTTATATTAATAACAATAACTAATAACTAACATACTAATAAATACGAATGACTATGTTAATATCACATTTATAATAGTAACATAATAACATGTATACTAATAACAGTTTATACTAACAACTAATAACATTAGAAATGTCATACCTGGGCAAAATAAGTATAACTTCCTTTTTGTGATTTGATCACCCTACCTGAAATCAGAGAAGCTCTTACAATAGTATTGACCTAATTTAGAAATTCAGTGTATGTTGTACAAACTTAATCATTCTTAGCATCCCTCCTGCATGAGAGTGTCATGGCATTGGTGACAAATTGAAGAAGCAGGTTATTGGCATGTTGGCCATATGGTAAATGCCAAAGATGATTTGATACTTAAAAATATCTTAGCAGTGGTATTTTTCTGAATTTAGGAACTTACAAAAAAAAAAGCAACATCCAAAAGAGCAGACACTTTATTCAAAAAGAAGCCTAACTGCCAAATAATAATGAATGACTTTACTTTGCTACTTATTTATTAGAATGATACTCCAATATTTAAGAAGAAATATGTCAAAAGTAACATAATTGTTAGGAACTTAGACTATTTCAGAGCTCTTTGTTTATTTTTTTTTAAAAATCAAGGATGTACAATGTCAGTACAAAGCATAAAAATCATTCTGGTGAGATTAAAAATCCCCGTTATCCCAGACAAATTACAAGAAGATAAAGAATGACTTTACTACTTCTTCTTGAGAGCAGACTGAATACCCCAAGACCAATTTATCATTTTAGTGGAAAGAAAACCACATTCTAGTTTTACATTCATGTAGTATTTGGCTATCAAGAATTGGTGGATGTTTTTTAAAAATGATAATTGAGCCAACTTTGTCAATGTTATAACAAATTTGATTTATTCTTTTTAGAGTCTTAAATTGGACGGTTTTATAAACTAAGGTAAATGCAATGTTCTTTAATTCAAACTTTCTATAAACTTTGTCCATGCAGATTTCGACTTTTGCCATCTTTCATGTTCTGGCACAGTCAGGTATTTAACTTTAAGATGGAATCGCTTTTTTTTTTTCATAGATGAGCAGAAAGGCATCCCATTATCTAGCACAAATAAGCATATTGATTTGCCACTTTCCATTATTTGAATCCTTTTATCTGCCCTTCCCCTAAGATGATGGTATTAAGAGATAGGGTTTAGGAAAGTGAATAGATCATAATGACAGAGCCTTCATGGACATGATTAGTGCCCTTTTAAAAGTAGCCTGAGGGAGCTTGTCCATGCCTTTCACCATGTGAGAACACAGCCAAAGGTGTCATCTGTGAGAGAATAGGTCCTCACCAGACCCCACTGGCACCTTGATCTTGGACTTTCCAGTTTCCAGAACTGTGAGGAATACATTTCTGTTGTTTGTAAGGTTACCCAGTGTATTTTGTTCAGCAGCTTGAATAGACTATGACACTTATATTGTTCTTAGTATAGTTTCAACCACTCATTTTATTTACAACTTTTAATTAAGTAACCCCTTTCTATTTCACAGTGAAAAACTAAGTGGTAATATTTAAGGGGCATCTGCCATACAGACTAGGACAGTTCATGAGCACAAATAACACAACCTACCACAGCCATGCACATATCTTTTATACATACACATACCATTAGCTTGCAGTTTCGCTACAACTGGGTCAAATGCAAATATAGACACAGATATATAGTCAAACCAACCAACCAACAAATTCTTTCCTGGAATTATAAAAAAAAAAAAAAAGCCTCTGCATGTCAACAGTCTTTGAGAATGGATAGTCACTCACCCTAAATTTTTTTTTTTTTTTTTGAGTTGGAGTCTCACTCTGTCGCCCAGACTGGAGTACAGTGGCTGCTCCCGGCCACCGCAGCCTTGACCTGCTGGGCTCCGGCGATCCTTCCACTTCAGCCTTCCGAGTGGCTGGAACTACAGGCGTGTGCTACCACGCCCAGCTGATTTTTTGATTTATTGTAGAGATGAGGTCTCGCCAAGGATACATAATAATTGTACATATTTTTGGAATACATGAGATATTTTGATACATGCATTCAGTGTGTGATGATCAAATCAGGATATATACGATATCCACCACCTAAAACATTTATCATTCCTTGTGTTGGAAGCATTTCAAACTTTTAGCCACTTAAAAATATAAAATAAATTATTATTAACTATAGTCACTGTACTGTGCTAACACTAAAGTCTATTCCTCCCATCTGACTCTGTGTTTATACCCTTCAGCCAATCTCTCTTTATCCCTCCCCCTCCTTTGGTAACCATCATTCTACTTTCTACTTCTATGAGAATATGTGAGTGAGTTTATTTAATATTTGTCTTTCTGTGCCTGGCTTAACATAATGACTTCCAGCTCCATGCATGTTGCTGCAAATGAAAGGATTTCATTTTTTTATGGCTGAACAGGATTGTACTGTGTATATATGCCACGTTTTCTTTTTTCATTTATCTGCTTATGGACACTTAAGTTTATTCCATATCGGCTACTGTGAATTGTGCTTAAATAAACTAGGGTGCAGGTATCCCTTTGGTATACTGATTTTCTCTTCTTTGGATAAATACGCAGTAGTGGGATTGTTGGTAGTTCTACTGTTAGTTTTTTTTGAGAAACTGCTATACTGTTTTCCACAATGGCCACCAACAGTGTGTAAGAGTTCTTTTTTGTCCACATCCTCACCAGTATTTGTCTTGTCTCTTTTATAATAGTCATCATAACTGACATGAGATGATATCTCACAGACTCATCTGAAATATTTTTAAAGGGGCTTTTCCCATTCTTCGGTTGTAACATATATAACAGCAGGAGGCTATATCTTCTATCTGTGGTTCTCCAATTTGTAAAATTCTTAAGAGAAACACTTGAAAGACTTTAAATGTTTAGTGGTTCAGACTTTCAGATATAAACAAGTAGTATCATAAGTCCACACCTAAGCTTTCTGTCTCTATCTGGAGGACAGGTGTTCAATCAAGGCTACCATACTCTAATCTGGAAAGGAGATTGGTATAATACTAGATCTTTAAAACTCTTACTCTAAATGCTAATAACCAGAATAAGTAGCCCTTACCATTTTTTATATCTCAAAAGTAGATTTATTTCTATTGATCAGTGAGTTTTTGTCTTATAAACAGTCTGACTTGTACAAGTAATCACATTTCCCTTTTCTCAGTTGTTGGCTAGAACTGGAGACAACTAGTGAACCACTTTTGTTTTTATTAGCCTCATTATTTCACATTCATTTTATCTTCTCTTTTCTTATCGTCTTCTCATTTATTGGGCTATCCAGTCTATATTTGGGAGCCACATTAATTGTTTTGAGAGAAAAAGCAGGCTATATATGAATCAAACTCCTATATAGGGTCCATTTCCAAATTTCTGTTTGTGATGTGGTTTTGAGGATCAAGAGTGCTTTAGAATCAGCAAGAAAAGGTTGCTGCTGTATTTTCAAATCTGTATTTCAAAATGCTCTTGTTAAATCTTTTGAGAATGAAGGAGGACATTAGTTTGTATGTTGGTGGTTTCTGTTTACTTAGTTCTGTTTTTGCTTCCTAGAATTGAGTTCTTCAGTGATGAGCTAATAGCACTCGCTTGCTGTTGCTGACTGGGCACATCTATATACAATAAATCTTGATAAAACAATATGTGCTGAGGAGAGTCTCACTTTCTGATTGGCCCTTTTGATAATATGACTGTTCTCTTTGTTATTTCACATTATGAATCAAATTGTAAAAATGCTTGGGAAGCATCTCCTTAGTTTCAGAAACATCAATTCAGAACCTTAAGGCCTCAAACTGCACGCCTTCCACAGTTCCATCTCTAGTGTGGTATTTGGAGTATTTGACTAGTATTTGTTTAAAAATCAAGATGAAAAGCCCTACCAAGACCCAAATTCATTAAAAAGTATTGCCAAGCTATACGACGTCTAACCAAATCCCATGTCTAGCCAAATCCTAGGAGTTGATTGCTATCAGATCCAGGCCATGACCCATTCAGTGGGTCACATTTTCTTTATCCATTCATCTGCTGATGGACACTTATGCTTACACCATATCGGCTACTGTGACTTGTGCAACTTTGCAGATCCCAAAGCCGGATGCGGGTCAAGTGAGTCCCAATGTCAAGCAGAAGAGCACTGTATTAACTTATCATAACTGCCTTCACCTCTTTGTGCAAGAAGGACTCAAGACTACAGAGATAAGAGATTTGAGTGAAGAGGCCAGACTAGTTCATCTTTGCCAGTTTATTACGTAGTTAATCCCAGCTTCTCACCTACATCAGTGATCTTGGACTTGAACTTGTCTCCATCCTTTACCTTGTCTAGACTGGCCAACTCTTTTTTCCACCTCTGTCACCTCTAAAACCTTATACTAACTGCTTTGTCACACTCACACCCAACTGAATTCATGTGGTTTAGTGCTGCAAATGCTGCCACCCTTGCAAGTCAAACTTACTGGGAAGATGAGGGTTTTATGACTTTCTTTTCACAACTTGCTTCCCTTCCTATCTAGGCAGTTCTTCCCCATGTCCAAGCCTTATTACTGGTCTGTATTTGAAGCCTATCTTTGAGGAACATTTGAAAACTTTTTACTTCTTAGGGGGAACATGTGAGTTTAGGGGATATATTGAAATCTACTGCCATCATTCAAAACCCTGGTGCTGCTCTTGCTATTAATTGACAGTGAGGTTTTTAAGTTTTCCAACTAAATGTATTTGTTGTACCAAAAATTGTTAATAGTGGTGGATAACATTTATTTACATTGTGCTAGCTGCTGTTATACATGGTTTGTGCATCAACTCATTTAATCCTTATAAGAATTTCAAAAGATAAATTCTGAAATGTCCTCATTTACAGAGCAAAGTCAAGTAAGTTATCCAAAGTCTTTTTTGAGTTACTAAGAAATAGTACTAATTTGGTTTTGAAACCCTGTGCCTAAATATAAGCATCATTCTATTCTGTTTCAGTTGAAGACCTATAGAATCCTCAGAAAATATGGAAATACTACTTTTAAAATTGCAAACTAAAATTTAAGAACCTGAGCAGGTATTTGAAGATTCACAATTAAAAAACAAACAAGCCGGGCTCGGTGGCTCAGCCTGTAATCCTGAACCTTGGGAGGCTGAGGTGAGTGGATTGCCTGAGCCCGCGGGTTCGAGACCCACCTGGGCAGCGAGACTTCATCTCTACAATAAATCAAAAAAATCAGCTGAGCATGGTAGCGCATGCCTGTAATTCTGGCTACTCGGAAGGCTGAAGTGGAAGGATCGCCGGAGCCCAGCAGGTCGAGGCTGCGGTGGCCGGGAGCGGCCACTGCACTCCAGTCTGGGCGACAGAGTGAGACTCCAACTCAAAAAAAAAAAACTAAAAAACTAAAAGTAAGATAGTGATCTCTGCTCTGCATGTATTCTTAGGGTCACTCCATCTCTTTGAAATCTGTTATATTCTTTGTATTTACATAGTAATTACACCTCTGAGTTTGAAAGATAATAAATATGGCACACTTATTGACATTTTCAGAGAGAAGACTAGAAGAATATTGAGGAAGGCAGTGATCACTTATTGGGATTAATTGTACACATTTCTTTGGTGGGAGGATATTTCTTGTGTGTTTGTTGACACAACTCCATCCTTTAAGAAAGTGACAGTAGGGAGTGGTGCCTGGAGTGTGCAGTGAGTTTGGAAGGCCTCCAAAGTTTGTTTGTGAAGTGCAGCCCCTGAGGTCTGAGACCTGGCTGGGCCAACTGCAGGTCGGCAAAGGCTTTAATTTAGAATTTCCTGAGCCACTTGTGGATCCAAAATACTTTATATGTGTTTCAAAATAATAATTGAAAAAGAATCAAAAACATCCAGCCAGCTGTAAAAATTGTATGATATCTAGCAACTGGGCCAGATCACCAAAGGTTGTAACTTCTGGGGAAAATCATAACAAAATGCCTGGAAAACTCCATGTTGATTTGGATGGGGACTTTGGGATGGGGTTAGAAGGGGAGAAGGTACAGGGTTCTGGGATAAATTGAGTGGGGCCAGTCATTCAGTCTTCAGACTGTGATTTGGATGTGAAGATCATTGTCTGGGTCCTGACTTGGTGATAAAGCTGCTGTATGGGCAGGACATGGTATTTGAAAATGGTGGAGGTGAAAGTTATTATCGGAGTCTTCAGTGCAAGAGAGAAGAGGAAGAAATGACACATCTTTTCCAACGTGCTCTTTTTTTTTTTAATCGTCCCTCAAGGCTGTATATCATCTCACCCTGCCTAGCTGTCCAAGGCAGTCTCTTAGGTTACTTGCCCCACATTCACTATGTCCCAACCAAATTTCTTTCTGACAATTGTTAGTACCCATTAAGCTTTTTTCCTGCTGTAGAAATTCTACACTTGCTGTTTTCCGTGTCTGGAATCTTCTTTCTCTGTATGGGTTTCTCGTCACCGAAGTCTCAGCTAAAATGGCACTCCCTCAAAATGATCTTTCCTGATCATCCTATCTAAAATGCATTCCTCTCCTCTACTGCTGTTTATCCACACAGCCTATTTGTGTCTTCCATAGTGCATGGTACAATCTCTAATTTTTGATCAGTTTGATTTTCTCTCTTGTTTATGGTGAGTCTTCATCATTAGTTTTCAAGATCCAGGAGGCCAAGGACCATGTCATTATTGCCCAATGATGTCTCCTCAATTTATAGTACAGTGACTATCTCATAATGTATGCTTAATAAATATTTGTTTCAAAGGAGAGAGTGGAAGAAAGACCTGACAATTACAAAAGGGAGATATAGTGAGTCTCTGGAATGATTTGGAATGGGGTCCAACCTGCAACCTTGGCCTCCTTGACACTATGCTTCAGTGGCAGGAACTAGATTTGGGATTGTTTTTACAAGCAGATTTTCATCCTCTCCTTATGGTGATGGTTGGAGTATAGACCTGAGTGGAAAAGCAGAAACTTGATCTGACTAGTAATCCAACAGGCTTTTCAAGTTTTACGATTTCTTTTTTTTTTCCAAATATAAATCTTTAAGAATAGTTCTAAATAATATTAGTTATTAATTCCTTCTCTACACACAAAACTTTTCACGGAATGGTTACTGGCCTCCTGGATCTTGAAAACTAGCCCTGGGAAGTGACAGAGACACTCAGTTTTAATCGCATTTTAGAGATGAAGAATTAGCCTTAGAGAGTTTAAGGAATTTTCCCAGTGCAAAATAGCTGGAATTGGAATCCAGTACACTTAATTTTATGAACTTCTCATTTTACTATGTTTTTCAGACAATATTTATTTTACTTTTATGTATTATTTTCATGGTTAATTGGTTGAATTATGACTCCAAATTTTTATGTCTTGATGTATTCACATCTTTGACTGTGACCCTACAGTCCCTCTCACTTGTAATGCTGAATATGCCTTTGTGTATAGTTCTGACTTTTGAAACCATGGTTATTCACATGTTCAAAAAAGTAAATAAAGAACCAAAATCAACCATGATGTGGAAGGAGGCAACACGGAATACATGCAGTAGAAAATTTAGCTAATTGCATTATGAATAAATAAGATAACCACAGTGAAGTAGGTGAAAAAGAAAAGAACTAACCTAACTAACTGTAGAAAACTGTGTTATGACTGTATTGTTAAAGACCAAAAAATGGTATACAAGTACTCTCTTTTAGTTGATAATTTTTTTTTCACAAGGGTATGAGTTAGCAATTCTGAAACTACATTTACTGTAGAACTGAAAACATAAGTAAATATGTTGAAGATAATGAGAAACCGATTTCTCAGTGGTAGAGAAGGGAGTTACAAGAAAAGAAGGTGAAAATAAACCCTATTTATTGGATTAGAATGAGAGGTATAAGAATGAATTTGTGTTTTTAAGAGATAGATTTATATAGATAAATGGATATAGATGTATGTATACCTCTGTATGCATACAAATATTTTCTAACTCTCTCTGTTGAGAAGGACTAGCAGCAATGACACCCCAGTAACAATGAGCATATTTAACATTCAGATCTCGGTTTCTGAGACCATTCTCCAATACAAATAATAAGAATTTGTTGAAAAAGTGGTTGATTCCAGGGCTGGACAAAGAATATACAAGATGAACCAAAAATATCCTATGGTGTCAGAAAGTAAGTGTTCAATTGATCACAATAGCACAAGGGAGGGAGCAGCAGTCGATGGGCACTTCCAGCGGAGGGAGGGAGGAAGGGGGCATATAGCATCACAAAGGGTACCTGGTCTTAAACTAGGGGAAGTGAGGGCCAGCTGGAGGTATAAACTTTGTTGTCAAGAAGCCTTCTTGTGTAATTAATCCTGACTTGTACCCCACATATCTATAATAATAATCATAATAAAGAAGAAAGTAAGTGTTCAAAAGTGTTGGACATGTTAAAAGTACACAGAGCCACCCTGAAGGAGCTCCCAATGGCCAAAGCTGAGACAATTCAAATAACAAAATAAATAATGATAATGTTGGATTATAATGCAAAAGATAGAATTAAATAAATAAATATTCATAAGTCCATATTATTATATATAATTTTTAAAGTGATGGTGAAGGGACAGCTCTTTCTTAATAGAATTTTAATAAATATAGATGGAATGGTAGAAATAGAAAATTTGACAATACAGTAATTGTTGAAGGCAAGAATCATCAGTGTTTGCTAACATTGGTGGGTAAAACTATGATGAAAAATAGGATTTTTAAAAAAACAAACAACAACAGATGAGGATGTGAAGAAAAGGGAATGCTTCTACACTGATGGTAGGAAGGCAAATTAGTTCAACCTCTATGAGAAACAGTGTGGTGATTTCTAAAAGAACTAGACATTAACCTTCCATATGACCCAGGAATCCCCCTACTGAGAATACACTCAGAGGAGCTCAAATCATTCTACAGAAAAGATACATGCACACACATGTTTATTGCTGTACTGTTCACAATAGCAAAAACATGGAACCAACTGTGCTGCCCATTGAACCTGGACTGGATTAAAAAAATGTGGTACATATTCACAATGGAATATTACACACCCATAAAGAAAGACAAACATATAGACTTTGCAGCAACTTGGTTGGATTTGGAGTCTATCATACTCAGTGATCTATCACAGAAACAAAGAACGGAATACCACATGTTCTCACTCATAAGCAGACCCTGAACATTTACCATAATACTATAAAAAAAGAGATTTGCAGTAGCAGTATACTGCCAGGGTGGGGATGGGGGGGCACAACATCAATAAGGGTCCCTGATTTCAAACCAGGCAAAGTGGGGACCAAAGGGAGGCCCAAACTTTACCTGTGCAATGTCCACTTGTATACTTGATCCTAAATTATACCCCCACATCTTTGAAATAAAATATAAAAAATAAATTAATTGAATTTAATTCAATAATAATAATAATTTTAAAGTATTTCCCTTTGAAATATTCATTAATTACAAAGGAGCAAATAGTAAATTTATCATAATCTGGCAAATACCTCAACCAAGTGATAAAAGGCTGAGAATTAATGATATGAAGAGGAAAGGGACGTGAATTCCAGGCAGAAAAAGCAGCATGTAAAAATGCTCTGTGGCCGGGCACAGTAGCTCATGCCTTTAGTCCCAGCACTTTGTGAGACCAAGACAGGAGGATGACTTGAACCCAGAAGTTTGAGACCAGCCTAGGCAACAGAGTGAGACACCATACTGTAAAAAAAAAAAAAAAAATTAGCCGAATTTGGTGGCACACACCTCTAGTCACAGCTACTTGGGAGGTTGAGGTGGAAGGATTGCCTGAACCCAGGATGTTGAGGCTGCAGTGAGCTGTAATCTGTACTACAGCCTACAGCCTGGGTGACAGAGTAAGACCCTGACTCAAAAAAAAAAAAAAAAAAAAGACTCTATGGTGCCATTTGATTTTTAGGATTTTCTTTCTATTTCTATGAAAAATGTCATTATATTTTGATAAGGATTGCACTAAATTTGTAGGTTGTTTTGGGTAGTCACTTTAACAGTACTAATTATTCTAATTCATGAGCATGGAATATCTTTCTATTTGTTTGTGTTCTCTTTAACTTTTTTTTTTTTTTAAGTCAAGGTCTCACTCTGTTGCCCAGGCTGGAGTACAGTGGCACGGTCACAGCTCGTCATAGCCTTGTACTCCTGGGCCAAAGGGATCCACCCTCCTCAGCCTGTAGTTGGGACTACAGGGTTGAGGCCACCACACCCAGCTAAATTTTTAAAATTTTTTTGTAAAGATGAGGTCTTGCTATGTTGCTTGGCTGGTTTCAAACTCCTGGGCTCTAGAAGTCCTCCCACCTTGGCCTCCCAAAATGCTGAGATTACAGGAGTGAGTCATTGCACCCGGCCTGTCTTCAACTTCTTTCATCAGTGTCTTATAGTTTTCCTTGTAGAGGTCTCTTACTGCATTTGTTAAATTTATGTCTAGATATCTTATGTTTTTTGTAGCTATTGTAAATGGGATTGCTTTCTTGAATTCTTTTTCAGCTAACTCATTATTGGCTATTGATTTTTGTATGTTCACAATCTGTTGAATGGGGGAAAATATTTGCAAACTATTCATCTGACAAGGGACTAATATCCAGAATACACAAGGAACTAAAAAAACCCAAAAGAAAAAAACCCAAACAATCTCACTAAAAAGTGGGCAAAGGAGCCCATTAAAAAGTAGTTATTTCTCAAAAAAATACATACAAATGGCCAATAGGTATTGAAAAAATACTAATCATGAAGGAAATGCAAACAAAAACCACAATGAGATATTACCTTACCCAGTTAGAATGGCTATTATCATAAAGACAAAAATTAACAGATTCTGGTGAGAATGTGGAGAAATGGGAACTCTTATTTTTTTAAAATATATTTTTTATTTTAAAGTTGTGGGGTATAGTCAAGGGTTAGGTCTACAAATATTCATTGTGTAGGTACCCTTGTTGATGAGGTGTGCCCCACTTTCCCCAGACAGATATTGACTACCATTAATCCCACCTCCCTTCCCCTCCCTGTCCCCACCCCCAATAGTTTCCTACCACTGCCAATCCCTTTCTTATAGTATTACGGTAGTTGTTCGAGGTGCACTTATGAGTGAGAACATGTGATGCTCAGATCTTTGTTTCTGTGAGAGATCACTCAGTATTATAGACTCTAATTCCATCCAAGTTGCTGCGAAATTCATGATTTCGTTCTTTTTTATGGCTGCGTAATATTCCACTATGTATATATACCACATTTTTTTAATCCAGTACTCTTTTGAGGGACAGCATGGTTGGTTCCATGATCTTGCTATTGTGAATAATGCTGCGACAAACATATGTGTGCAGGTATCTTTTCTATAGAGTGATTTGAGTTCTTCAGGGTATATTCCCAGTAGGGGGATCACAGGGTCATATGGAAGGTCGATTTTTTAGAGATTTTAGGAATCGCCACACTGATTTCCACAGAGGCTGTACTAGTTTGCATTCCCACGAACAGTGTAGAAGTGTCCCTTTTTTACCACATCCTCTCCAGCATCTGTTATTTTTTGAGTTACTGATAATGGCCATTCTGACTGGAGTTAGGTGGTATCTTAGTGCAGTTTTAATTTGCATCTCCTTGATGATTAGTGAGGTTGAACATTTCTTCATGTATCTGTTGGGCGCTCATATGTCTTCTTTTGAGAAATATCTGTGCGCATCTTTTGCCCACTTTGTAATGGGGTTGTTTGTTTATTTCTTTTCAGCACGTTTGAGTTCCTTGTAGATCCTTGATGTTAGGCCTTTGTCAGACATGGAGTTGGCAAATACTTTTTCCCAGTCTGTGGGCTGTCTCTCTGCTCTCTTGATGGTTTCTTTGGCTTTGCAGAAGCTTGTCAGTTTAATGAGGTCCCACTTGTCTATCTTATCTCTTATGACCTGGGCACTTCAGGTTTTGCTCAGGAATTGGATGCCAGTTCCAACTTCCATAAGGGTGTGTCCTGCATTTTCTAAAGTTCTTATGGTTTGAGGTTTTGTATTTAGGTCTCTGATCCATTTAGAGTTAATTTTTGTGTGTGGGGATAGATAGGGGTCCTGTTTCAATCTTCTGCATGTGGTCAGCCAGCTTTCCCAGCACCATTTACTGAATAGGTTCTCCTCTCCCCAATGGTGGGTGGTGGAGGCTTTGTCGAAGATGAGTTGATTGAGGTCTTGCTTCTGGAATCTCAATTCTATTCCATTGGTCTATATGTCTGTTCTTGTACTGATACCAGGCTGTTTTGATTACTGTAGATTTATAGTAAAGTTTAAAATCTGGTAGTGAATTACCTCCTGCTTTGTTTTTGTTTTTTTGCTGAGGATTGTTCTGGCTATTCTTGGTTGTTTGTGTTTCCATATGAATTCCTGTATTGTTTTTTCTACATCTGAGAAGAACGTTGCTGGTAATTTGATGGGTATTGCATTAAATCTGAAGATTGCCTTAGGTAAGACTGACATCTTCACAATGTTGATTGTTTCAATCCATGAGCATGGGATATTTTTCCACTTGTTTGTGTCATCTTTGATTTCTTTGAGCAGTGTTTTGTAGTTTTCATTGTAAAGGTCTTTCATGTCTCTGGTTAGGAAGATGCCAAGGTATTTCATTTTTTTGGTGACTATTGTGAATGGAATTGTACTTTTTATTTGGGTTTTTGTTTGTTTATTATTGGTGTAAAGAAATGAGATTTTCTTTGGCACATTTATTTTATACCCAGAGACTTTGCCAAAGTCCTTTATCAGTGCAAGGAGGTTTTTGACAGATTCTCTTGAGTTTTCAAGGTATACAATCATGTCGTCTGCAAAGAGAGATAACTTGACTTCCTCTTTTCCTATTTGGATACCTCCGATCTCCTTCTCTATCCTTATTGCTCTAGCCAGGACTTCCAATACTACATTGAACAGGAGGAGTGAGAGTGGGTATCCTTGTCTTGTTCCAGTTTTCAGGGGAAATGGTTCCAGTTTTTGTCTGTTTAGGAGTATGCTGGCTGTGAGTTTCTCGTAGATGGCGTTTACTATTTTGAGGTATGTTCCACATATGCCTAGATGTTTTAGGGTTTTTATCAAGAAGGGGTGCTGGATTTAATCAAAAGCTTTTTCTGCATCTAATGATATAATCATGAGGTTTTGTTTTGACGTCTGTTGATGTATTTAATTACACTTATGGTCCTACGAATGTTGAACCAGGCTTGCGTCCCAGGAATGAAGCCTACTTGGTCATGAAAGATGATTTTTGAGATGTGTTGTTAAATCCGGTTTGCTAGAATCTTGTTGAGAAGTTTAGCATCTATGTTCATCAAAGATATTGTCCTGTAGTTTCGTTCTTTGTTGAGTCTTTACCTGGCTTGGGTATCAATGTAATGTTAGCTTCATAAAATGATTTGGGGAGAGTTCCCTCTTTCTCAATCACCTGGAATACTTTCAGTAGAATTGGTATCAGCTCCTCCTTAAATGTCTTACAGAATTCTGCTGGAAAGCCATCTGGTCCAGGGATTTTTTTTGTAGGTAGTTTTCTTATTACAGCATCAATTTCCATGATTATTATTGGTCTCCTTAGGGTCTTGATTTCTTCTTGTTTCAACCTAGGCAGGTTGTGTGATGTCCGAAAGTCCTCCATTTCTTTAAGGTTTTCAAGTTTGTTTCCATACAAGTGTACATAGTAGTCTCTAATGATTTTTTGTATTTCTTCAGAGTCAGATGTGACTTCATCTTTTGTGTTTCTGACTGTGTTTATTTGGGCTTTTTCTCTCTTTTTCTTGGTCATTCTAGCTAGGGGACCATCAATCTCATTTATCTTTTCAAAGAACCAGCTTTCTGTTTTGTTGATTTTTTGTATTATCTTTTTGTCTTCTATTTCCTGGATTTGGGCTTTTATTTTGGTGATCTGGATTCTTCTGCTGAAGTTAGGGTTTTGGTGATCTTGCTTTTCCAGCTTCCTTGGGTGACTTGTTATACTGTTAATTTGTGATCCTTCCATTTTCTTCATGTGCATTTGTAGAGATATGATTTTCCCTCTTACTACAGATTTCATGGCATCCCAGAGATTTTGGTAAGATATTTCTTCATTTTCATTTGTTTCCAGTTATCTTTTAATCTCTGTTTTGATTTCATCATTGACCCAGGAGTTGTTTAGCATCATGCTGTTTAGTGTCCATGTCTTTGTGGGTTTTGGGGGAACCTTGTTGGTGCTAATGTTTATTTTTATTCCACTGTGGTTCAATAAGGTGCATGGCAAGATCTCAGTCTTTTGAAATTTGTTCATGCTTGATTTATGGCCAAATATGTGGTTGATCTTAGAGTACGTTCCATGAGGTGATGAGTAGAATGCATATTCTGCTGTCATTGGGTGGAGTCTTCTGTACGTATCAATTAATTCCATTTGGTCAAGAGTCACATTGAGGTTCCAGATCGCATTGTTGATTTTTTTGTCCTGATGATCTGTCTAGCGTTGTGAGTGGGGTATTAAAGTCCCCAGCAATGACAGTGTTAGAGTCAATATCTTTTTCGAGTTTACCTAAAACCTGCTTTATGAAAGTTGGTGCTCCTATGTTGGGTGCATATATGTTTAGGATGGATATTTCTTGTTGATGGATTGAACCTTTTATCATTTTATAGTGGCCTTCTGTATCTTTTTAAATTTTTGATAGCTAAAAGGGTATTTTGTGGGAGATTAAGATCACGACTCTTCCTTTCTTTTGTGTTCCGTTTGCCTGATAATTTGTTTTCTATCCTCTTACTTTGAGTCTGTGAGTGTTCTTTCTAGTGAGATGAGTCTCTTGAAGGCAATATATTGTTGCCTGGTGATATTTTATCCATTTTGCCATTCTATGTCTTTTCAGTGGTGCATTTAGTCCATTCACATTCAGGCTAATTATTGAAATGTGAGAATTAATCCCTATCATAAGGTTCTTATAGAGTTTTGTTGCTCCTGTTTGTTTGTTTGTTGTCTTTCTTTTGGTTTTGAGATTGGTTGATATGTGTTTTTTTGTTTTGTTTTGAGTTGGAGTCTCACTCTGTTGCCCAGACTGGAGTGCAGTGGCCACTCCTGACCACCGCAGCCTCAACCTTCTGGGCTCCGGCGATCCTTCTGCCTCAGCCTTCCAAGTAGCTGGGACTACAGGTGTGCGCTACCATGCCTGGCTAATTTTTTGATTTATTGTAGAGATGAGATCTCACCAAGTTGTCCAGGTGGGTCTTCAACCCATGGGCTCAGGCAGTCCATTTACCACAGCCTCCCAAAGCGTGGGATTACAGGCTGAGCCACCGAGCCTGGCCATGTGTGTTTTTAATCTTTTTCCTGTACTCTTGTGAAGAACGTTGTTCTTTTTTCCTTTTCTTTTGTGTTTAATACTTTCTTAAGTGTTTCTCATAGAGGTGGTCTGGTGGCAGTGTTAAGTTCTTAGCTACTGGATATCTGGGAAATATTTTAATTCTCCCTCACTGATGAAGCTTAGCTTGACTGAAATAGTTTAACTTTTAGAACTTTGAAGATAGGGCTCCAAGCTCTTTTAAACTGAAAGGTTTCTGTATATAAATCTGCTGGTATTCTAATTGGTCTTCCATGGTAGGTAATCTGACCTTTTTCTCTTGCTGCCTTTAGGATTTTTTCTTTTATGCCTACTTTGTTTAGGTGAATTATTATATGTCTGGGAGTTGGTCTTCTCATTTGTTGTCTTGCAGGGGTTTTCTGAATCTCTTGTGTTTGAATTTTCACATCACTGATGAGATGAGGAATGATTTCTTGAATTATTCCATGGAATGTTTGTTCCAGGGTGGTCTCTGTCTTTCTTTCTGCCTCAGGAAGTTCAATTAGTCTTAGGTTCGGTCTCTTGAAGTAATCACTCATCTCTTGAAGGTTTTGTTCTGTCTTTCTTTTTAAGCTTCTTTTCTATGCTTTTGACAGTTTGGGTCAGTTCCATATTTTGGTCCTCAAACTCTGAGATTCTTTTCTCTGCTTGACTAATTCTGCTTTCCATACTTATCAGTTTGTTATGTATTTCATTGACAGTATTCTTTACCACTGTTATCTCAGTTATCAGCGCCTTCCTAGTTTCCTCTTATCTCTCCTCAATTCCTTTTAATCTCTCCATTAATGTCTTGATATCTAGGTTTGTAGTTTGAGACCAGTCATTCTGGGGCTATTCATTGTTTGCATTCCAAAGTCAGTTTTCTCAGTGTCTGACCTCCCAGGAGTCTGTGAGAGACACATATTCTTCTTTTGGTTTTTCTTCATTTGTATAGATTTTTCTCACCCTCTTTCCCTCCTCTTCTTTAATTCTGTTTTTCAGGGAAGGTGAAGTTGCTTTTACTTCTTTTTGTTCAATTTCTTATTCTTCCTTATGAGGGTCCTCTGGCTTTGTTCACTTTTGAGGCTTGACTGTAGGTTGGAGACTGTACTTTTTACAGTTTTGAGGTTTAATTGAGGGGGAAGCTGTGATTCAGAATCTATCTGCTGATCCCAGTATCCACCAACAGTTGTATGTGCACACTGGAACCCACTTTCCACTGCCTTACAATCTGTCCATGCAGTGGGGTTTAGGTTTGCTCCCTGGAACCAAAGGAGGTTAGAAAAAGGAAAATAATGAAAGAAATGGGGGTCAAGAGGAAGTTGAAGAGACAGAAGTGTAAGAAGGAAAACAGACATACATACCAACTAATAAATGAAAGGAGACACAAGGCCAGAAAAGAGTAAAAAACAAACAAACAAACAAAATTCCCTAAAGCATACTGGTAATCACACAAAGACAGTTCAATAAAATCATGCCTTTTGATGTGTTTTCCCCCAACACAAACAGGTGGTCTAAATCAAAAAGCAAACAGAAGTGAATAAAACAAACAGTCAGAACAATAAAATCAAAAATCAAAATAAGAAACCAGACTAGCTCTGGAGTCTTTCCTGAGTGTCTAAAGTCTCTTCAGCTCTGATCTCTAGCCCCTCCCCTTTGCTCTCATTACAGACAGATAGATTTACTCACAGATTGGGTCAGTTCCCTTGGCTTGCTGCTTTGTTGCCTGAGCACTGAGTTGTTTGTGTCTGCTTCAGCATGGGGGAGGGGCTTCTCTCTCCTGTTTTGGCAGGGTTACCTTAGAAACAAGGTGGAGGCTGCTCAGAGATGGGCAGGGCAATGCGAATCTCTGCCTGGAAAATGGCTGAGGTGAGTGGCTCCTGTTTTGCTGATCCTTTCTCTTGACTCGTCCTTTCTCTCCACTCATCTGGTCCGTAGATGATCCACTATGATGGGCGATGATGTGGGTCCGGCATCAGGCACTGGGAACCAGCAGTATGGCTAAGCACCACATTTGGTGTGCCACCAGGGGCTTGGGGTGGAGGTGGGAGCCAGAAATTCCCCAGGCCGGAGCCGAGAGCTACGGAATCAGTGGCTGTTCTGCACCTGGTAGCAATCAGTAGTCCCTTGGGGTGGCCATAGTGCAGTGGAGGCTGTTTGCTGCGTGGGACTGGCAATAGCAGCCACCCCCATGTAGTAGCCTTCAGGAGTTACCTTTGTGGAGATCATCACAGTTCAGCTTGTCCCGTTGCCATCTTGTTGAGAACGAGAACTCTTATGTACTGCTGGAGGGAATGTAAATTATTTCAGCCATTATGAAAAATGAGAGTGAGATTTCTCAAAAAAAAAAGCTGAAAAAAAGCCACCATGTGATCCAGCAATCCCACTACTGTATATCTATTCAAAGGAAAGGAAATCAGTATATCAAAAGGATACATGCATCCTTATATTTATTGCAGCACCATTCACAACAGCCAGGATATGGAGTCAGAAACTGTGTCCATCAACTCATGAATGGATAATGAAAATGTGGTATAGTTGCACAATGGAATACTATTTGATCATAACGAAACTGGATTACTATTTTAAGTGAAACAAGACAGACATAGAAAGGCAAATATTGCATGTACCCACTCTTATGTGGGAACTAAAAAAAGTTGATCTCATAAAGGTAAAGAGTGAAATGATAGTTACCTGAGGCTGGGAAAGATGTGAGTGTCAGAGGGAGAAGATAAAGACAGGTTGGATAATGGGCACAACATATAGTTAGATAAAAATAATAAGTTCTAATGTTTGATAGTAGAGTAGGGTGACTATAGTAATCAACGATGCATTATATATTTCAAAAAAGCTAGAAATGAGGACATGAATTGTGTTTAATACATAAAAGTGATAAAGGGATGTTCAAGGTAATGGATGTCTTAGATACCCTGACTTGATCATTACAGTTATATGCATGTAGCAAAATGTCACATGTGCCCCATAAATACATACAAATATGAATTTTAAAAGACTCTGGTGAGAAAGAACATGACACATTTAAGAAGTCAAAATAAAGCTAGTGAGGGATGGAGTTCAGATTATAAGGAGAAGGGAAAGGACGTGGGGTTAAAGAAGTAGGTAGGAGGAGAAAAGACAGATTAAGGTGGTTTCGAGAAGACAAATATGAGACTAGGTGCAGTGGCTCATGCCTGTCATTCCCAGCACTTTGGGAGGTCAGAGGAGGAGGATTACTTGAGCCCAGAAGTTCAACACCAGCCTAGGCTGTGATGATCTCCACAATGGGGTTAATGAGATCCTGGCTGTACAAAATAATAATAATAATAGTAATAATAATAATGATAATAATAAGTAAAATTAGCCAGGTGTGGTGACATACATCTGTAGTCTCAGCTACTCAAGAGGCTGAGGTGAAAGGACACAGGCTGAGGTGAAAGGCTGTGGTGAGCACTGCACTCTAGCCTGGGTGACAGTGACAGTGAGATCCTGACAGTACATAAATAAATAAATAGAATAGAATAGAATATGGGCTTTGGGGAAAGGAGGACTAACCATTTATTTGGTATTAATTATTATATGCTATGTTCTGTGCTAGACATAACCCTTAAGTAGGTTCTGTGCTAGACGTGACCCTTAAGTAGGTTCTGTGCTAGACGTGACCCTTAAGTATATGCTGTTAGCCTTACTTTACAAATAGAAAGCTGCTTACCAACATAGATGCAAAACTGCAGATTTCAGCTCAATGGTTGTGCCAGATCAGCACTAATATCATCAAGTTCTCCAAATCTCAAGAGTGCCATGAGACCATCCTGAGGAACTTCGTGGTTTTTTTTAAAGCAACATCTACATGGGGGGAGGAAGAAATGTGAGGTATTAGTCAAAGTGTATAAAGTTTCAATTATGAAAAATAAACAAGCTCAGAATGTCTCCTTAGTATATAGGGTCTGTGATTAACAATACTGTGTTGTATACTTTAAAACATCCTAAGAAGGTAGATCTTATATTAAGTACTCTTACTTCAGAAGGAAAAAGGAAAACCCAGATGGGCAGGAGGAAACTTTTGGATGGAATGGGTGAGTTTATGGTATTGATAGTGAGGATGGTTTGAAGGTACCACAGGTGCATACTTATCTTCAGACTCATCCAATTGCATGCATTAAATATGTGCAGCTTTTCATATATCAAGTCTATTCTAGTAAAGCAGTTAAAAACAAAAGAAGATTCACCCTCCAGTTTTGGTCAGCTGTTATTGTATCATACTTAAGCTCTTCAGATCTCAATCAACAGCTAAGTCTTTGAAAATTAGCACTGTGAGTGTCAAAAATGGTTTTATTGGTGAAATGAAAGACTTGTCAGTCATCATGATGAATATCAGAAATAGGTTCTCAATGATAAAATTCAAAATAATCAAGGTTGGGACCTGGGTATTGTCAAGATGCTCCCCCCATATGTATGGACAGGTTGTAGGAATCCATTGAAACTGTGGCTGTCCTTGTAGGATGGCATTGAGGTATTGTCTACAGACAGTCTCGTTTTCAGCCACTGGTTAGAAGGATTTCTGGCTGCTTAGTGCCAGGGCATTAGAGTCCTACATATGGAATATTGCTGCTTCTGCCTCAAGAGAAAATTTTAGTCAAGAGATGGAATCCATCAAGCTCACAGTTAGAGAAACTGTCCTGGGTCTGCTTTCTAAAACAATGTTTAATAAAGGGTCTGCTTTTGTGTAAGAATTTATCAGAAAGCACAGTTGGTTCATATAGGAAACCAGCTCTCACCTGGAAGAGTTTGTGGTGACTGAGCTGAAAAATAGATGCAGAAATATTTGCCACTCACAGGCACTTTGGTAGTGGGTGAGCCGGTTCACTTGAAGCTCAACAGACGTTTCTTTATCAAGATATAGCAGCTAATGTGGGATCAGGGAAGTTGCACCTTTTGTTAGACTTATACTCTTATCTACACCACCATCATCCCCAAGGTTGAAAAACAGATGATGGAAAATATTCAATAGGAGAACTCAGATGGGCACAAAGATTTCTTTGATAACGGGGAAGTATTTGGAGGTCTTTACAGACTCATAATTACCATCAATACCAGGTAATACTGTAGCAAAAGAAAGGATATCTTGAAGTAAAGCTGGATTGATTCAGAACAAATGCCAGAAGTTGCTTTATATAAATTATTGAGATCAATGTCTTTATCATTTAGTCAATTCTCTTTCTCTTATAAAAGAGTGTCTAAGAGGAGGAATGACTTCTTAGTTGTGTATTAGATTGAGCTTTGTACTTGTTAAGGTTCCATGAACACAGTCATTTAGTATTGTGTTAATAACACACATTTGTTGGATGGGTTATAGGAGACTTCAGAATTTTAGCCATCTGAATACTCAAAAAATCCACTTGATCCAGTGCATGCACCACAGGAGTCCTTTAAGGAATGCTGTTTGTGGTTGTCACTCTCCTTTTAGTTGACATTAACAGGAAATCTGAAAAAGGAAAATGATAAGGATGTTTTAGGATTTGTGGCTGTAAAGGATTTGCCATCTTCATTTCAATTGGCTTAAGGAAGGCAGTGGAAAGGTATTGTGCTAAAGGTTGAGTGTACTTTGAATCTTCAAGCTGAATCCCCATAACTTAAGCCTCAAGTTTGCAAAACACTTGGAAGACTAGGGTCCACCCTGCCTGGATTGCCAACTTTGAGAGTGGTTGTTTGGAAGGTTGATGCTGTGGTGTTTCTTCTTATTTTGCATGACAGTCTTAAAGCACCTTTTCCCTGGCCTGCATGAACTTGTTTGCTTTGCTTAATTTTATTTCATATTTTGATCATTTAAGATCTGAGGAGAACCTCTCAGTAGTTCCATACAGTAAAATTTGAGCAACTTCTTATTGATTCAGATCTGCTCCCAGGGACTATGCTGGGGTGGGTGAAGTGGTTATCAATACCACTTCCCTTTGAGTATCAGGGAAAGCTCATAAGAAAGAAGTAAATACTGGCCAGGTAGGTTTATGATGGATGTGAATGGAGATCATAGCGTCACACTTTATAGAAAGAGTAGCCAGGCAGCCAGAGAAGAGGAAGGAGGGAAGGAGAGAAAGAGGGAGGAAGGAAAGGAAAGGAAGGAAAGAAGAAGGAACAGAAGGAAGGAGAGAGGGAGGGAGGATGGAAGGACAGGTTTGGAAGAGGGCAGTAGCTTTGCCTCACCAGGAAAACCACAAATGGACGAAGGTTCTAAGAGAACAAAAACTGGGAAACAGAACCTAGGGAAATTCTTCTAGCAGGAAACAGCCCAGCTAGATTTTATAGGCTAATTGCATTTTATCAACTTTATTATATATTTTAATGTATTTAGGCACCCATCTATAATTTCCCAGACCTAGGATGATATTGTATATGCTGTTTTTATCATGAACACTTTCTCTTTCCCTTTCATCTCCTCAGAAGTTGCTATTCTTGGTGCTAAGTACAGTCAAGAAGGAAATACAGATCTGGAGCTCAAAAGAGCTATGTGGGCCAGAGCTGTGGTGGTGAGTCACTGATACTGTGCCAGAAATTGGCGATTTAGATGTAGTTTTTGGTTTTGCTATTGTTATAAGAACTTGGACAAATAATTTTTCTCTCTTTCTTTTTAATTTTTTTTATAGAGATGAGGTCTTGCTATGTTGTCTAGTCTAGTCTCAAACTCTTGGGCTCAAGCAATCCTATCACCTTGGCTTCCAAAAAGCCTAGGATTATAGGCATGGGCCACCACACCTAGCCAATTTCTTTATTTTAAACAAAAAAATTTTTATTGAGATAGTACAGATTCACATGCAGTTGTAAGATATAAAACAAAGAGTTCCCTTGTACCTTTCACCCAGCTTCCCCCAATGGCAACATCATATTAAACAATAGTATAATATTACATTCAGAATATTGACAATGACACAACCCACTGATCCTATTCATGTTTTCCCAGTTTTACTTGTGCTTGTATGTGTGTATATGTAATTAATGTCATGCAACTTTGTCGTACTTGTAGTTTTGTGCATCAGTTGATAGTCAAGATACTGAATAGTTCCATACCCATAAGGATCCCTCGTTTTGATCTTGTATTACCACACCTACTTCCCTTCCATGCCACCCATCCCTCTATCCTAACCCCCGGTGACCACTAATCTGTTTCTAAAAGTTTAGCATTTAAAAATGCTATAGAAATGAAATCATACAGTATGTAACCTTTTGGAATTGTCCTGTTTCACTTATAATAATTTCCTGACAATTTATCCAAGTAATTTGTGTCAATAATTTGTTCCTTTTTATATTGCTGAGTAACATTCCATTGTATGGATGTACTATAGTTTGCTTAACTCTTCACTGGTTGACAAATATTTGGGTTGTTCCTAGGTTTTGACTATTAAGTATAAGGCTAACTAGAGTCATTCAACTACAGAGTTTTCCGTGAACATAAGTCTCTGTTTCTCTGGAATTAACATCCAAGAGTACAACTGCTAAGTTGTATGGTATTTGCATGCATAGTTTTGAAATATACTGCCAAGCTGTTTAACAGAGTGGCTGTACCATTTTATATTCCCATCAGCAGCATATGAGTGATCCAGTTTTTCCATGTTCTCAACAGCATTTAGTGGTGTCACTATTTTTTATTTAGCCATTCTGATAGATGTGTAGCAATATCTTATTGTAGTGGTTTTAATTTGCATTTCCCTCATAGCTAATGATGTTGAATATCTTTCTATGTGCTTTTTGAACATCTATATATGCTCTTCAGTGAAAATTTTGTTCATGTCTTTTGCTTACTTTTTTAATTGTATTAATTTTGTTGTTGTTACTCTTCAGTTTGGAAATTGTGTGTTCTTGAGTCCATTTAACGTGTACAACAATCTGATGGTTTTTAGTATATACACAGGGTGGCATATCCATCACCAAAATCAACATTAAAGCATTTTACCACTGCAAAGTGAAACTTCATATTTCAGCATGGGCTATTGCAGAGGAGATGTTTTTAATTTTGATGAGGTCAGATTTATCAGTTTTTTTTCTTTGATAGATAGTCTGAGTCTAAGAACTCTTTGCTTAATCCTGTATCCCAAACACGTTTTCCTATGCTTTTTTCTAAAGAGTTTATCATTTAATATTTCATGATTAAGTCCACAATCCATTTTGAGTCAATTTTTATATAAGAAGTAAGGATTAGGTCAGGGCTTTTTTTTTTTTTGAACTTTTGGCCTGTAAATATCCAATTACCTCAACATTTTTCCAGCTTCCTCCATTGAATTGTTTTGCACCTTTGTCAAAAATAAATTAGGCATCTTTGTGTGGGTCTATTTCTGGGTTCTTTGTTCTGTTCTCCTGATTTGTGTGCCTGTCTCTTTTAACTTAAGCTTTTAAAAATGTAACTGACCTATCAAGGAAATGGGGTTAGTAATACTTGCTCTTTTACTCCCAGGTTGTTAAGAGAAGCAACTATTTTATTAATGGTGCCAGCTCTATGAGCTGCAAAGCAATATGTGAATGCAATGCATTAACACTGGGAAGAGAACAGAGATTTTACCTGTTCCCCTTGTAAATTTTTTCAGCATTTTTCTGCTTGACATTGTTCAATTTTGATATTCATATGCTGGGAACTGTGATGAGCTACTACTCCGTTATGGGCGTGGGAATGGTCTGCTTTTTGTAATCTTTGCAGCAAAATTAGAATCCCAGTATAGTTTCCATATGCAGCCCTTTCAGAGGCTCTCTGGATCCCTCTCATCATTCCAACTTTGTGTAGGTTCAGAAATACAAGATGATTTGAATAAGCAAAGCATAAAATCATGATGAAGGATAGCTGATGTCCCCTAGGCACTTGGCAAATAAAAATAGCTTAGAATTGGTCAGCTTGGAATTATCCACGCCATGATGGATTCTTGAAAGGCCACCGGTCCATTCTTTTCTCTATGCCCTTGTTCATCCTGCTCACTCGATCTGCTCTCCTCTCTGTTCTGCCTAGTTACATTCTACCCATCCCAAAAGACCTGCTTGCCCCTTGAGAAGTCTGTTCCATTTGCTTCCCTAACTAGACAGTGAGTCCCTCAGTGGCAGTAAAGTTTATTTTATTCATCTCTCTTTCAAGGTCTGGCATGATGACTGGACTAGAGCAGGTGCTCATTGGATTCTGCTTACCTTGATCTATTTTTTTCCCCTCTAAATTCCTTGTATCACTCTTAGTGATATTTAATCATTTATAATTTGTGTGATTCTGCTTCTTGCTGACAGTTTTTGTTTTGTCCAATAAATAAGAGCACATCTTGAAAGTAAGAGCTATATTCATACTTTATCTTTCTCTAGAGGACCCAGTGCAGGCCTGGAAGTTTCTGAATTCATGCACAATGCCTTATGCCTAGTTAAATATCACAGCATAAGTATATTGAATTTATTATTCCACTTTTGAGAGGAGAAAATTTCAGAACCCCTATTTTTAAAGCATGGAGGTCCAAAGCTACTTCTCCTAAAGAGGAGTTATATATAGTAGATGTGTGATGAGAGCTTTTTTCTTGAGCAAAGCATTAGCCCAAGTAAGAAATAGACAACAAAATTTAGATGCTTGAAATATGCTGTCCAAAAAAGCAAGCAAATCTACAGAGGACAGTATTTCAGGTTGACAACAGTAAGCCAAAAAGAGCTGCTTAGAGACTCTAATAACCTCAAGAGGGCAGGAGTGGGCCAAGGCATGTAGATTAAGCCAAGACTGGTTTGACAGTATTGATAGATGCATTGTAGCCCAGGACAGAGGGAGAAAGTCATAGAGGTTATGAAACTTTAATAAAAATTAAGAAAAAAAAAACTAAAAAACTTAGAAAATCAACTCTAACTAAAAAATCATCACAAACATGTCCTTTTCATAGTTTCTTTAGTCCTGGAAACAGCCTGCCAGGGCAGATTTATTTTCTTTCCTTTGTTTTTCCCAGAAAGCCAGCTGCAAGATGTTGAGTGATTCTTGCTGCCCTCACTAGCAGTGACACAATCTCTGGCTTCTAATTAGGTGAGGGCAGGACTAGCCAGGCTGTAATCAAGAATCCAGGAAAAGCCAAGGGAAAGAACTTTTAATTTATGTAATTGTCAAGTCTCATTTAACAATGCTTTGGACAATGGAATTTTTAGCTAATTAAAATTTGTTGATTGAGAATTATTCAAAAAAGTCTTATTCTGATAACTCCAATTACAGTTATAGAAATATTAAGCACATTTCAACGAGTGAGACAGTGATTGGAGATTGAGGGTGGATCTGCATTAACTTCAAACATCCACTAGTTACCGTAAGGTTACTTTTTAAAAAATTTATTAAAATTTTTTTGGTGAAGTTTACATTACATAAAATTTACTTTTTTTAAACCACTTCTTAAATGTACAGTTCAGTAGCTTTAAGTATATTCATGCTGTTGTGCAACTATCACCATCATCCATATGCCTCCAGAACTTTTTCTATCTTCTCAAACTGAAACTTTGCACCACCTAAACAATTACTGCCATTTCTCTTCCCCTTCCTGACCCCAAACCTCTGGAAGCCACCATCCTACTTTCTTGTTTTTTTTTTTTGAGTTGGAGTCTCACTCTGTTGCCCAGACTGGAGTGCAGTGGCTGCTCCCGGCCACCGCAGCCTCGACCTGCTGGGCTCCGGTGATCCTTCCGCCTCAGCTTTCCAAGTAGCTGGAACTACAGGCGTGCACTACCATGCCCAGCTAATTTTTTGATTTATTGTAGAGATGAGGTCTCACCTGCCCAGGTGGGTCTCGAACCCACGGGCTCAGGCAATCCACTCACCTCAGCCTCCCAAAGGCGCAGGATTACAGGCTGAGCCACCTCTATAAATTTGACTATACTAAGTACCTCACGTAAGCGGAATCTTAGTGTTTGTCCTTTGGTGACCGGCTTATTTCACTTGGCCTAACATTCTCAAAATTCATCCATGTTGTAATATGTGCTATAATTTTCTTTGTTCTTACCACTGAATAGAATTCCATTGCATGGACATACCACATTTTTGTTGATCCATTCATTTATGGACAGGAAGTTATTTTTAAAAATAAATCTCTGTGTTGGAATTTATTGATCTCTCTCTCTTTCTCTTTCTCCTTTTCTTTTTCAAAATACTAGCCACAAATCAAATTCACAAGAATTATTATTTTCTTCAATCCTATTTGCAACAAGATAAAATACATTTGTATATCTAACCCTGAATTGTACCCCACATCTTTATAATAAAAATATTTTTAAAAAATATAAAATACATAATAGATCAAAACTTTAGTTCTTCTTGTTTTCAGTTAAGGTTTATTTAATTCTGATTAGGAAGACCCATGTCTTTAACCAGCCTGGCTGTTTTATCTCTGCCCTCACCACATAAGTGATAAAAATTACTTATCTCAGTGCTGCTTCTTTGTTACTTTGTTTTAGTGGGTAAGGAACTAGGGATGTTTGCTATGTGATAAGTATTGTGCTCGAAACCTTCCTTTCAGCAATTGAGTCTGACTTTTAGATAAAACAACAAATAATTAGGAGATCCTGGATTGATAATCAAGTGTCTTGTGCTCCAAACAAGTGCTGTACAATAAAAATATGTGAGTTACAAATGCAGGTTCACATATGTATTTTTAACTTCCAGCAGCTCAGTTAAGAAAAGGAAAAAGAAACAGGTAAAATTAATTTTAAAACCTTTCTTAGATCAAGATATCTGGAGTATTATTTCAACATGTAATCAATATATGTTATTAATATAATAGTTTACATTTTTTTCATATTAAGTCTTTGAAATCCAGTGTGCATTTACATTGGCAGCCCATCTCAGTTTGGACGTGATGCATTTAACCCCTCCATCACTGCACGTGACTGGCAGCTGCCATATTGGCCTTTGCTTCTCTGGACCATAGCGCTCTTTCCACCATGTGTTTATCTAGCTCTTTGAGTTCAGTTTCTCCCTTTATACTTTATGTATCTGTAACTCCTTAATGTAAATGCTGGTTCTTATTTTTGAAACTCTTTACCAGTCACATACCTTTGTAGACTAACAGTTGCCTAATTTCTTAGAGATAGTTTTTTACCCCCTTGATGTTGCATTTTTCCCCAGGTCTAATTTTCTGCTTTTAGATAAACAGGAAATCAATAAATACTCAAATTGGGTAGATTTATGTTTCTCAATAATTATGTAGGTTATTAAGTGTTGTTGCTAGGGAAGCATTTTAGATAGTTGGAGAGAAGAACTTTTAGTTACTCTGTTAAAAGGATATACACTATTAAGAGACTTGGAGAAGAAACTCAGAAAAATGATGCCATAAAACTGTAAAACTTTAGTAAAGAAAATAAAGGTAAAGGGACCTCACTATATTTTAAACTTTATTTTTCTCACTATAAAAGTAACACAGAAAATACAGTTAAGCGGATAAAAGAAAAAAATTACAATTCCACTTTCTTTAATGAGCTTACAAGAAATTTCAGAGCTGAAACAGGAATGCTTTGTTATTTCATGAATTACCTTGTCCCTTAGAGGCAGGAGAGGACCTTACTCACAGAATAATATTTTCTTTAGGAAATAGAACTTGCCTAATTTTGACATGTGCACGTGTTTGCTGTTGACATTCTACTTTGCGGGCTGGGAGTTGGAAGTAGATAAATGTGTAGAGAAAGGCATAGAGTTGGGGAAAGGAGAAACAAATGACTCCTAAGTTAACAGGTTGACTCCCTAAACCTTGATGCTGGACAACATGTCCCTTGAATGAATGAAGGGGTCTCTCAGGAAAAGTTGGGAAAGGATCAGAACAATATTTTTGGGATTTAGAACTCCCATCAGAGCCAGACTCTGACCATCAGCTTGGTTGTGGCCCTGGCCTATGTTAATAGGTTCCATTTCTCTCTGTGAGTGACTTTCTCTTGCCAAAAGACACTCCTGCTACAACTTTCAACATGGTTTCATCTCTTGTAATCATTGGCGCCATTAGCATTTGAAATGCACATTCTCATTCTGGCAGGTAGCTGCTCCCTGGAGTGAGGTGGAGAGACAACGAGAAGGGAGTCTCAGGGACCTGGATGACAGTATCTACTGTTCAATCTACCCCATCCAGCATGAGGGAAGCCCAGGACCTTCATCAGACCTGGGAAGGACCCAGTATTCTGCCACCCTTGATGTTGCCTTTGTGTTCAGATAGTGGTTTAAGACCGAATCAGCCTTTACAAATTAGTGAGTCTCATGGAGTTCAAATGAGCTCTATGAGTAGTTTATCTGCTTCCATTTTTTTCTAGCAAAAACATCTTTGTTACTTCCCCAGAGTCAGGCCTAAAAGAGCTCATGTTTGATGAATGAGTGATACAATTCAGATTAGGTTCACTAGAATGTGATACCATTTTTAAAATTATGTTTACTACTTTATTCACTACTTCACCCCCACAAATAAATATTAAATGAATTAACCTGTGTACTCATTCAACAAATAACGTATTGAATCTCTAAAAGCCTCCAGACTCTGTGCTGAGTATAGAGTTACACAGATGACTGAGACGTGATCCAGTTCTTCCTCATAAAGAAAGCATTTCCTTTCAGGGGACTGTGGTCTGAAATGGTAGGCTGACCCAGGCAGAGGAAAATTAAATGAAATATAAAGATTTCAGGTAGAAGAATTAACAGTGATAACTCCTTTTGATTTGTTACATTTGTTAATAGATAAAATCCTGCCTTTGGTTTATAACAAGAATAATATTCTGACCTTTACTAAAAGGAAGCAAATTGTAGATCCTTTCTTTTTGGTACTTATCACAAAAGAAAATGATCCATGATTGCAACTGATACAATGTCTTTTAGGATTATAATTGATGTCTCCTGAATTCCCCCTGCCCTGAATTCTCTTGTCAGACCTGTGACATCCCAGAGGACTAAGAAAAAAACTGAGGTATTCAGTGCCTTTAGACTTAGGAAAAAAAAAAAAACACATTGAGAAACTTTATGTTCCCAATACAGTTATACAAACTAAATACATTTCCCACTTTACAAAATCATTTTTGTAAAGTTAAGTACAGTAGTTTGTAAACAAAGTCAGACTAAATTTTACCATGAAAAAATGACAAAAAAAATTGCAGACTAAATATCGTACAGAAACCCCTACTCTTCTCCCCTAGTATGGAAGACTTAACAATTCTGGATGAGCAGCTTTTATAAAATATTTATTTTCTTTAAATACTATTAGTGTTAGGGTATGAATAGGATTAGGGTGGATGGATGAATGGAGAGGGAGGGCCAGCCTGGGGGAGGTGCGCGCTGGTGACCAGAGATCTGAGTAGTGCAAAGAATTGCAACACACAAAGAGGTGAAAAAAGAAAAGATTTATTTAAGAAAGGTTCACTTCCCACAGACAGGAAGCAGGCCTACACTCTACATGAGTGTGGCATCATAGCCTCCTGAGCCCCAGCTTTAATCCTTTCCCTTGGAGGTGTCAGGTAGGTGTGACTGCCATGACTTCCTTATTGACCATCTGTGAATGTCTTGGAGACCCTGTGACACAGAAACCCACTAATGTCCACCCACATCATCACAGTCCCTAGAGAAGGGCATGTTAAGGATGCTAGTGCTCCTGTACATTTCTGAATAACATTCCTTAGAGCTAATGGAGGGTGCATTTTCCTTTATCTCCTATGCACTCCCAGTAGGCAGTCCCCGGGAGAATCCTTGACTTCTCTGTAGACAGTGCCCAATTGCTCCACCCTCTGAGCAGTCACAAGTCCTGTGATCTGCATCACTTTTGTAACCACAAGTTTTGTGATTTGCATAACTTTTGCCTGATGCATGATATCTTAGGCCTTGTAAACTCCCTTTACTCTAGGCAAGCTTGATTGCTGCTTCTGTAGGACCTACTATGAGATACCTCTGATACCTAGCACCAGGAAGTCTGAGTTTCTGAAAAGACAAAGTCGGCAAAGTTAATTTTTACCTAAAGTATGCATTTCTCCAAAACATAGCCTCTACTTTCTCATCATTGTGTTAAGGTTTAGGAACGAGTTAAAAATGCATTTCTCTAGGACATAGTCTCCACTTTCCCATCATTGTGTTAGGGTTTAAGAACAAGATTTTAAAAATGACTTTCCACTCTCAGTTTGCCCTTTCAGTTAGTAAAGTGGTCAAGAACATGAACAAAGTTGTGAGAGAAAGAAGAAGGAAGGAAGCAAGGGGAAAAAGGAAGGGAGGGAGGAAGGACGGGAGGGAGGGAGGAAAATGAAAAAAACTATGGGAATGCAGACAGCAAAGAAGAACCAAATGCTGATGACTTCCCTGGAGCCCTAAGGTCTGAATTTTAAGAACCCATGTGGGGAACTAAGGACAAGTTTCTGAGCCCACAGAAGGTGGAGAACTGGAAACAGATACTTGCATAAAGCTGAAACTCTGAAAGTGTCTTTGTCGGTAAAGGAGTAAGCTAGAAACCAAATAAAACCAACCAACCAACCAGCAAAAAAATACCCCACAGAAGGAAATTGTGAAAAGTCATCTAGAGTTTTTAAGTTTTCCATACTAGGGGAGAGGAGTAGGGGTTTCTGTAAAAAATGAACCTATTTTGTCCTATGTTCTGGGTGGAACAGGGCTGTATATGCTAGGAAAAAACCAGAACAGTGTAAAATATGAATGAACATAATACTATATTTATGATAAATTGGCATGCAATGCACATTTTTATAAAATTAGAGTGCTAAATGGAAAGAACTGTAAATATGCACATACCTATGTAGGTACATAATAAGTCTATATATATGTAAATATGACTAAATGTAAATATAGTCTCTTTCACTTTCTTCAGAAATGAACTTTCATTAGTGTGGAATTGTTTTGTTGAAAGACAAGGCAGATGGCGTCTCAAGGTCTCTGTGATATGTTCCCTGATTCCTTTACTCTTGACTTTCAGCTTGATTATTGCTGTCTCGCCAAGTTCACATTTATCAATCAGGATGTTCATTTTCTGAGAGACTCATGAAAATAACTTATACCTATTTATGTACTGGAGTCAAGTTGATGAAATGAAATAACAAGCAAGCAAGTCACTTATATGTGATCTGGATATAGTAACAACAAAGAGAGCTGAATCACAGGCTTCTTACTAACAGACTGGAGGGCCTTTTAATGTCAGTGGAGAAAGTGTTAATAAATGAGCAGTCCAGTAGGTGTTGCCCAGAATTTTCTTGCTTCATTTAAGAGTGCAAATGAACTGAGGTTTGCAAGCATGAATATGTATACTTCCCTTCTCAACTAAACCTTGGTACCTTCAGTTCTCTTAGGAAGACCATACATAGGACTCACAAGATCATTTTCTCCAGAACAAGAATAGGCAAATGACCTTTCTGAACATACTATTTCTGGAAGTCATTGGGGGAAATCAGTCTTTCTTCTACATTGACAGGGTGGAGGTACTAAAAAAGAGATCACTTATTTATACATAGACAACTTGCTGATCTGAGCAGATGGATCAAATGCTGCCACTTGGAGATGAAAGTAACCCACCTCTTGAGGATTATGGGTGAGAAGAGATAGTACTACAGACAAAAAAGTTAGAGGCTTAAATCATCATGTCACTTCAGATAATATATGTTTAAAGTGACAGAAAATCCCAAATAAGATAAATTTATTAAAAATATTGTTATTGGCCAGTCGTGGTTGTGATGGCTCAAGCCTGTAATCCCAGCACTTTGGGAGGCCAAGGTGAGAGGATTGCCTGGGCTTATGGGTTCCAGAACAGCCTGGGCAACTTGATAAGACCTCATTCCTACAATAAACCAAAAAATTAGCCAAGTGTGGTAGCGCACGCCTGTGGTTCTAGCGACTTGGAAGACTGAGGCTGGAACCCAGCAGGTCGACACTGGGGTGGTTATGAGTGTGCCACTACACTCCAGCCTGGGCAACAGAGTGAGACTCCAATTCAAATATATATATATAAGTTATATATAGTTATTGAGTGCAAGGAACAATTCTAAGTGCTGAGGATAAAAGGAGTGAATCAAACAGATAAAACAACCCTTTTTTATTCAAGTTGAAAAACAGACTTTTATTTCTCCCACACATAGATGAAATTTGAATGTCTTATTTCCACAATCTTTTGAACAATAAAATTTTCGAATATTTTATCTCCACAATCAACAGGAACTCTAACTCCATCTATTGTCTGTCTTCTGTTTTATTGTTCTATCTTCTTCAATTTCTGTCTTCTACTTTCTTGTCTAAGCCATCCGCAATTAGGCCAGGAGGGAGAAAAAGGGAAGAGAAGGACCCCTGTCCTCCCCATAAGTTCTGAAAGTTTAGCATTTCCCCTGGATTCCAATTGGTAGAATATAGCTGCAAGGGTGGCAAATGTAATCTTTATTCTAAGAAGCCTTGAACCTGGAAAAGAAACAAGAAAGGAGAGAGAAAGAACAAGTATTGGGGACAACAAGCTGTCTAATAGTGATAGTCTTTCTAGTCTATCGTGATGTAAGCCTTCATTAAGACAAGAGAGAATCTTAAGAAAATATAAGCTACTTGAAGAGACAGGTACCCTGGGTTTCTATTCTCATTTCATAACTCCTGGACAGGATTTTTTTTTTTTTTCATTTCTAATGCAGATCATCAGAGAATGACAGAGACTTTAGTAGTCATTTAGTCTCATTTTCCTCCTGAGCTAGTATCCCTAAAATTTCTATTTTCCAAGCAATTTGCTATGAAATGCAAGGTATTAATGGAAGCTCTGAAAACAAAGTGGGACCCATTGTCAAGAGAGTTTTGTAATCACTGCACTAAATTTCCCACTTGAAGATTGGCAATGCAGGTAATCTTTTATGGGCTGGTAGAAATTTATAAGAAATGTACCTATTCAGGAGTAAACTTTTTGGACACTTTCATCAATGAAGAGCTCACCACTGAGGATGTAGCGACTATAAGAAGTGCTTCATGGAGCCCTAGGTAAAGTATGAAAGTCCCTGAGTTATTTACCAGCCCTCACTCACTAACCTGATAGAAGTGTGTCAACAGAGTCCTAGCAATGTTTAAGCATGCTGGGGCTCATTATCCAGTCCACTTGGTTGATTCTTTAATTTTTTGTTTGTCTTTCTTCTGCCCCCAGCCGCCTTCTCCACATCTGGCCTTCATCTTGAGAAATGCAACAGCACATTTCTATCAGAGAATAAGCAATGGAAAGAAAATATTCAGAGTTAGATCTCAAATTGGTGAAATTACTTTTCTTTACAAGTATTAAATGGATAATTTAAAATAAAATAATAATGAATCTAATTGTTCTGTAAATTTTCAACTCACTCTGATTATTGACTCTTTGGAGGAATCTTAAAACATCCCTGTTACTTTTACTTGATTTAATTATGTTGTTATTTTGGGAAGTTTCATGTGTCCAAATGACCATTGCCTTTCTGCTTCTTGACACATTTTGAATGAAGTGAGGGCAGTGTCAGGCAGGACCATCCAGCTCTTGGGAATTACATTTCATTTTGATTTTTTCCTGCAATATCCTTAAGCCTGGAGAGTGCTTATTTTTGGCATCTACTAGTTGCCAACACTTAGACGAATATTGCTTCACTTGGTTATCTTTAAAGACAGCTGTTTTCACTTAAATATTGGCCAGTTTTAAGAAATAGTTTATTACCTAAGTGAAAAAATTATTTTTTTCACATTGAATTAGGTAAACTTTTTTTGGAATGAAAATGACCTTCCTAGCTAAGGCACTTCAAATCTACCCAAAGCTGACCTGGAAAGATGGACACCTCTGACTGCCCAGCCATTGTTGCTGATGGATATACACACCAGCATCCACATTCAACTCTACTAAGAAAGGTCACAGTGACTTGGCAAGAAGTGGGTCTGTTTGCAAATGTATGGTAGCAGCAATTATGTGTGGACAGAGGAAAAGTGTGTTTACTCTGCTCAGAGAACATTAGAGCCTGAGGAACTCTTAGAGATGATGTCATCTGGTGGTTTAAAACTACACCTTGTAGAGTCCCCCTTAAGTCAACTGCCATACCCCAGTGATCACAGCAGCTTTGGGGTTCTTTCTTTTCCTTTCTGCAGAGTCTTTGTATGGAGAAAGAGCTCCACTACCCTTAAAATATTAAAAGTAGTAATCCAGTTCCATCTTTTCATTAGGCAGGGGAAGAGATGAGAACATTTCTCCAAGGTCACAAGTGGTTTGGGGCCATACCCATGAACATGGAAGTAAACAATTGTCAACAATGGACCTGGATAGGAGCTACTAGTCTTAAGATGTCTTCCTTCTTTTTTCCTGGTGCCATGGACTTTTCCCCTGAGTAGCACTTATCTGGATCATATAAAACAGCAGGACATTGTTTTCACATATTAACTATTGAACTTCTCCTAGACAAATGTTCTTCAAGCATTGCTTAGAACTGTGGGGACCTGGAGGGCTAGAACACAGCTGATTTTTCGTACAATTTCTTTCCTAGGAGATTTTTTTTAGAGCTGATCATTTACTTTCTTCATACTGCAGTTTCTAGGCAGGTGATCCTAGAAACCCCACCCCCATTTCCACACCACCAACTCAGATGAGATTCAGACTAACTCAGCTAAAATGCTGGTTCTTCTATTTGTTAGCTGTGAAGCTTGGAACAAAGTCTTTACCTTCTCTGAGTCTCATTTTTCTCCTTTTAAAATGGCAGTAATGAGATTTATAGCATATCGTTATTTAAAAGATAAAACAATAAAATCCAAAAGAGTTTATCCAAAGTGTTATATTTTGAAACCTCTCTCATGTAGTGGCAGAAAGGTGGAAGTACAGGAACTGGATCTCACTTAATCTGGAAGCTGCAGAGTGTGGCCTGGAGACCACCTTAAAGGGTCCTCTTGGGAGCAGCTGGACCTGAAACCAAGGAGTAGGTCTAATGAGTGGTCATTTTCCAATTGGTAATTAACCTTGATGGGCTGGGCAGAAATCCTCCTTCTCTCGAAGTCTAGTATGAGCTGGTAGAAAAGAATCCAGATGAGAGAAAGGTTGAGTTAGGGCAGGAGGCAGAGGCTCGAGCAATTCTCTAAGCAGAATAGACAGGGTCATTGCCAATGATAGAAGCTACTAGAACACTGAAAAGTACCCCTGAATATACTGGAAACCTTGTAATTTCCTGAGTTTTCCACTATCTGTGTTCACTTTCCTTGCTCTCTAGAACTACTCTGGGCTCCTCCATGCAACTTTGTCTGGAGGTGCCTGTTTGCGCTATCAGATAGATTAGCAATAGGTGTGGGCTCTGCTACCTGAGAACACCCTAGACACCTGAGACAGAAAGAACTTTGTGAAGACCTGCCTATAGCATTTTGGAAATGAAAAAGCATTCAGTAAATTGTATTTTCCAGGGATCTCTAGGACCTCAGCTCTGTTAGTGCTCAGGGTGCCCTGGACATCTCAACCGACTCTGGACAGATATCTGCACTCCCTTAGCTTAGGGCTTAAGAAAGTCAGTCCTCTGTCAGCACTGAAAGTTGTCCTTACTTAAACTGCCCATCTGACTGGATTTTTCCCCTTGAAACAAACACTTCACGGTCTTAGTGTGGAGAATCCTCTAATTGAAACAACTCATCACATGGGAAAAATAGACAAATTTTTCAGTTTTTCCTTATGTGTGGTTCATAAATTGTTTCTGACTCATCTTCAGTTCTTCCTTCACCTGTGCATCTGACATTTTATTGGGCACCACAGTTTGCCTAGCACAGTGTTAGGCAATGGGAATAGGATAATGGAGATGGTTCTTTAGCTGTTTAAAGTCTTATTGAAGAGGTGTGCCCAGAAGCTATACCAGCCCACAAGAGGGGTCTCTAAACACAGTGTGTGTGTGTAGGGGTAAGGGTCAGCGGAATTTTCCAGAACCATCGGCACCTCACCTGTCCTGAAGAACAGTCTGGCTTTGTCATCAGGCTTTAGAGATAAACATGTAGGCCTGGCTTCTTGTACTTTCTAAAATTGCCTAGCAGAAACAGTTTTCCCGTCAAATCTGAGATGATTTCATCAGGAATCAGCAATGTCAGCCCAGATATATACAATCCTGTCTTTCAGCTCAGTTCCATTAGGGCCCAGTTCAAATCCTATAACTTCTGCATAGCTTCTGGCACTATGTATAACAGAACTGATACACCTCTCCTTAGGAATTTCTTGAAACCTAAAAATGACATTTTCTTATACTCATGTTACATTACCCACTATTAGACTGACTGTTACATAAGGGCAAGGACCATGTCACTTTCACTTTTGCTTCTTTTTCTAGGAGAGTGATGCAAGCCTTGCCCTAGAGCCTACTATATGTAAGTGTTTGTTGTTGCTGTAGTAGAATCAGACAGGGTACTAGATCTGGACTCTGTTGTTTACTATGTGATCTTTGGAAAATTACATTATCTCTTTGAGCCTCAGTTTCTTCATCTGTACAATGGTGATGATAATAGGGCTTATCTTATGAGGTTGACACAGTTAAATGAGGTATTGTGCTATGTGTTTAGCACAGGACCTAAACCTTAGCAAGTGCTTAATGTAGGGTTTTCTGAAAAATTAAAAATAGATATATCCCTTTATCAGATTCCATCTCTTATTTTCACTTTTCCTTCTATATGACTATTTACTGAGTAACTACCTATTTGCTGGAAAAATTAAAGTAACTTGATAGACTTTAGGGATTTTTTTATAAAACTCTTGTCATAGCTGACTTGGACTATTATAATAAAATGTTATAGACTAGGCACCTTAAACAGTAGACATTTATTTCTAACAGTTCTAGAGATTTGAAGTACAAGATCAAGATGTAGGCAGATTTGGTGTCTGGTGTCCGGTGAAGGCCCTCCTCCTGGTTTGGTATCTTCTTGTCATGTCCTCACATAGAGAGAGAGAGAGAGAGAGAGAGAGAGAGACAAAGAAAGAAAGCACACTCTGGTATCTCTTTCGTCTCTTTCTTTTCTTATAAGGGCACTAATCCCATGATGGGAGATTCACCCTAATGCTTCACCTAAACCTAACTTAATACTTAAAGCCTCCATCCACAAATACTATTCCACTGAGGATTAAAGATTCCACAAATTCATATGGGTGGGACATAAACATTCAGCCAGCAGCAACTCTCTTTCTCACACCGAGAGATAAAAGGTAGAAAAGAGGAAGAGAAAAGTTAGAAAAGAAAGACAGGACTTAGGGAAGCAGAGAAATCACTACTTTTTTCTCTCATCTTCTCACTTATGACAGCCTCCTGCCAGCTCCTAACCTTAGATATCTGGGACCTCAGGCTGCAGCCGGGAGCACAGGGTCCTCCTATAATGAAAGTGTTGCACCCTGCATGATCTCTGCCAACTGAAGCCTCTGTGGGGAGAGCAACACCCAAGGGAGAAGGGCTGAGACACCCAGGGTGTTGTGAGGACACTGAGAGAAGAAGCTGAAGCTCAGTGGAGAGCGGGGAGCAAGCATCCTTACCACTTGGAGCAGATTCGTCCCTACCCTGAATGCAGGTGCCATCTTCTTCTCTCAGGTCCCAAGACAGGAGGGACCTGAGAGAAGGCGATAGGACCCATATTCAGCCCAGCTTGTAATGCCTCACCCTTATATGAAAGTGCATGATTTTAGGGCACAGAAAATCCTGGCTCCTCTACTGACTGGATAGACTGTGCGACTTTGGGAAAGTTATTTAGCCAACCACTTTGAGTATCAATTTCTACATTTGCAACATGGAGAGAAGGATATGTACCTCAGTCATTTATGAGGATAAACAATAGAGTTTTAAAAGCCGGGTATACTGCCTTTCACACAGGAGGCACTAAGTAATTTTGAGAAGAAGGAGAAGAAAAAGAAAATCCCATTCTTGATTATAATACATTTCTAATAATGAAAAGCATATTTTAATGAAATAGGTAGTAATTATTTTAAAGTATTTTTTGAACTTCTCTGTTAAATTCAAATTTGAATTGTCTTGGATGTATTTATTTAAGCTGATCTTCTATTTAAGTCATGTATGTAAAAACATTATGTTTAGACATTATAAACATAAATTAAACTTACAGCCTTGCATCTTTGCAAGCATAAGTAGATAATGTATAAGACATATATCAAATTAGCCCACTATCTTCTGTTTAATGTTTAGAGAGTATTGATACCTCCCAGAAGCAAGAGCTATGGCGAGAGAAGTGGGAGAGGAACAATTTGCCAAGCAGAAGCCTCTCTCGGCGTTCCATCAGCAAGGAGAGATGGGTGGAGACTCTGGTGGTGGCTGACACGAAGATGATTGAGTATCATGGGAGTGAGAACGTGGAATCCTATATCCTCACTATCATGAACATGGTATGCCAAGATGCATGGGGAAGGGGCAACTGGTGAATAGGTGTCATTAGAACCACTCCTTCAACCAAAAAATAAAGAAATAAAGAAATAAATAAGAAAGCCGGGCTCGGTGGCTCAGCCTGTAATCCTGCGCCTTTGGGAGGCTGAGGTGAGTGGATTGCCTGAGCCCACAGGTTCAAGACCCGCCTGGGCAGTGAGACCTCATCTCTACAATAAATCAAAAAATCAGCCAGGCGTGGTAGCACATGCCTGTAGTTCTGGCTACTTGGAAGGCTGAGGCGGAAGGATCGCTGGAGCCCAGCAGGTCGAGGCTGCGGTGGCCGGGAGCGACCACTGCACTCCAGTCTGGGTGACAGAGTGAGACTCCAACTCAAAAAAAAAAAACAAAAAAATAATTAAAAAAAAAATAAAGAAATAAGGAAGGCCCTTTTCTGTCCTTTTAATTATATATGTGTGTGTGTATGTTATGTGTATATATATGTATGTGTATATATGAGTATATATATGTGCATGTGTGTGTGTATATATGTCTATTCCTTCCCTAAGGATAAATAAGGATAGAAATTCAAGACAACTTAGTCTTTTTTTAAAAAATGTGTATCCTGGGAAAAAATTATAACTTGTCATTCACATATTGCTACTTGGTATTTACTGAGTGACTCAATCCTTTTAGTTTCACTTTGTCTCATCAGCTTATGTTAGTGAACAAATGAATAAGCTGAGACAAAGAATTATAATTTCTTCAAAGTAGACTTAGAATTGGAATAAAGTAAATGATGCCTAATTTCAAGCTTCCCCGTTGCATTATTGATATTTTCTGCCTTTCCAGAGAGGGTGTTAGTCCTGTAGAGATGGGGAAGGGTATTTGCCTGAGTAGCTGAAAATAAGAAGAGAGGACTACCATAGACTAAGGAAATAGTCAAAGAAAATAAAGGCATTAATTCCTCAGGCACACTGCCAATCAATCACTCTGAAAGACCATAATATAAATTAGGCCATGGGTGTGTTTCACTATTCTTAGCACACCACCAAAAATTCCTGACCTATATATCAGGAATTTTTTATTTTAAGCTCATTACAATGCTATTTTTCCCCTCTGGCATTGTTTATAATCTATTCATGTGGCACTAATAGTTTTCTATTTCTGACTCTAGGTCACTGGGCTGTTTCATAACCCAAGCATTGGCAATGCAATTCACATTATTGTGGTTCGGCTCATTCTACTTGAAGAAGAAGAGGTAAAGAAGTTTCCCCTTCACTCTTCTTCCCTGTATCCTTGGACTTCCTATCTTCTTTCTTCAGGAGAGCTCCTGGTAGACAAGAAAGAGGACACCAGAAAAGTGTTTGGAAGCCCACTGAAAAGGAAAATATCATTTACTTGTGTGTTTTTCTCTTGACCCTTCAGCAGTATTGAGTGGAAGACGGAGAACATTTCCAAAATATATGTAGGTGATAGTCATTGCATCTTATAAAACACAAATCAGGCTTACATAGTCACTAAGAATGTCCTGCAAAAGAAGTTAAATCATGATAGGGTTAGATGGTTTTGATAAAAGCTAGGAGAGACTTGGAAATGTTGAATTTTCTGTACTTAATCTACCTCTTGCATATTAATCTACCTCTTGCATATTTAACACAATTGTCTTAGATTTGGACTATCTTTCCTATCTGCATTTTTACCTTGAAGGATTTCCTCTGTTATCAGAGACTTATATGTCATCTACATGCTGAGACTTCCAGTTGATACCTCAAGCCCAGACTTTAGCTTGAGCTTCAGACTCATATTATCCATTTGCTTACTGGATGTGTCATAGAGTCCATTCAATCTTAGAAAATTAATAAGTCCAAAATGATGGGAATTCTTGATTACTTCCTGCCTAAATCATCTCATTTCTATCTCCCTGCCCCCCATTCCTAAATCACTGTCTTATCCATCTCAGTGAATAATGCCACTATGCACTGGTTGCATAAGCCCTAGGAGTTGTCCTTGATTCCTTGTTTCTTATCTTCCAATCCAATAAGGCCCACAGTGGTCCTGCTTCCAAAACACATCTCTAAATCATCTACTTTTCATCATCTTTACAGTCATCACATTGGTTTGGCCTTATCACTTCTTGCTTGGGCTACTGCAGTAAACTTCCAAATGGTTTTCATATGTTCAGTCATACCCTCTTCATCTATTTTCCTTGGATAGTCATTTTAAATACAGCCGTAATTGATCATTTTAAGTACAAATTGATACTTCACTGCATAAAACCCTTTCATGGATTTCTGATTCCTTTAGAAAAATTCCAAATTTCTTACTGTGACCTGCAGAGACTTTCATGATCTTGCCTCCATCCACCTTGCCAGTTTTTCTTACGTTATCTTTCTCACTTGTTTTCTACTCTTATATTTGCTGGACTTCAGAAAGTGTTCTGAATCATGGAAAGAAGTTTTCAGCCTCAGAGTCTGCACACTTGTAACTCCCAATGCCTGAACCATCCCTTTCATAGTTCTGCTCATGGTTGACACCTTATCATCCCTCAGGCCTCTGTTTAAAAGGTTCCTCTTCAGAGACCTGTCTACTCAAACTTGGCTCTCCTCATTGGTCGTCATCACAGGTCGATAGCATTCTCACAATTTATTATTCTGTGTATTTGCTTACTGTTTTCTTGCTTATCTCATCCTTTCCAGGATGTGAATTCCATAGCAGAAGCCATGTTTCTTTACTCTGTTATAACCTCAACACCTAAAACAATGCCTGAGACATGAATGACTAAATAAATAAGTACATGAAGTGAAATTTAATGAATGAAGGAACCAGCCAATCTGATGAACACTCTCCAAACTATAGAGCTTGACCAGCAGCTGGGGTATGAAAGAAGGGCATCATTCAACTCTCCATTAGCAAGAGACCTGCAGTCAAGATGCCAAGGCAGTGTTTATTGTTTTCTTGACAAGAAAAGTCCATGATCAGTTAGAAGATTATTTTAAAAATGATCTCTGGATCCTAGATCCATTTTTCTTCTCTCCCCTATTAGCCCCATTTTCCTTCACCCAGACATACTTTGGATATTGCAGAATATCAATGAGAAGGTTATTACTTTTCCTGGGATCCTTTTATTAAGAAAATGTATCAAAAACTTGTAAACCAAAAGCAAAATGAAAACTGTGTCTCTTTCAGTGTTTAACATGATCTCTCTGACTCCATGGAAATGTCACTGATTATTATTTACTATTATTTGGGGCCCAGATATGATGACGTTTGTTCTTGACATGTAGAAAACTAATAGGGTACAAATAGTTTTTGCCTAGTAGAGGTGAAAATGATTTGTGTCAGCAGAGAAGATAACCCTAAAGATTATGGCTTTATTGGTCTGTAAAAATAGACCAATAAAAATTGGTATCTAATTTAACAATCTAATTCCAGAAGCTTTTCCCCTTACTGGCTATAGTTGTATTACATTTTGCATCTGCCTTTGAACCAGCTTTGCAATCTTGCCTGTTTTTTCATTACTCAGTTAAATTATCTTGCCTGTCTCCTTGCCCATGAGTTAAATACATCTTTGACATGTACTCATCATATATTTGTATGAGAATCATGTTTTTAACTTTTTGGAAATTATACCTTGATAACTTGAAGGAAAAAAATTACTTTTTCATTATGGTTGAGCACATATTGTATGCTTAGATAGAAATATGCAGAAATATTTAGAGTTTTCAGACCAAAAAAAAAAAAAAAAAAGGAAAGATTCTTCTGGGTGTAAGAAGGAAAAATATTCACCCTCTGTAGTCTCAGCAACACTACTGGTAAGACTTCACAATGAGGCTTCCATGAATCAGAACCCTTAGAAATCCGTATCTCTTCATTCCCAGGAAAAAAAAAATGCCACCAGGCATCTCCATAGCATCTTGCTGCCAGTGAAGTTGTTTTGAAGAATCTGATTGGCTACTGCCCTCCCCTGCCCCCCACCCCACTCCATCTCAATTACATTGTTTTTCTTCTTTCTAATCTGGTTTTGCAAGTGCAAAAAGACACTAGTGATTTGCTTCAGAAACCCATGACTCTCTACTTTATACTTGCCAAACATTATCCTAATGCAAGCTTTTATAGAATATCTAATTCGTACAGAGTTCACAAGTTAACAACAGAATTGCAATTCACAATTCTCATTTTCCCAATTCTCAGAAAATGGTTCAAGCTATTCTTCATATCTTTGACTAATGAATAATCCTAGTAACAATACACAGCAATTATTCCAGCCTTTAACTAACATCAGGGTGGCAGACACAGGAAACAGAGTGTGTTGTACCTCTGTGTGATGTCTTCGAGTAAGTTAACCTGAGTTTTCAGTTTGATTCTGTCATCACCCAGCAGGCAACTCTGAGGAAGTCATACTATTGCTCCACAACCATTTTTCTTTATCCGTAGATAAAAAGAGAGTTGTGATGTATCGGCCATATGTCAAAATCTGTGCTAGCCACTGGGGATGCAAATGTGAATACAAGTCCCATCTCATCATTCTGAAGAATTTAGAGTACTGCACAAAAGAACAGAACTGGGCTCGGTGGCTCAGCCTGTAATCCCACGCCTTTGGGAGGCTGAGGTGAGCGGATTGCCTAAACCCGTGGGTTCGAGACCCGCCTGAGCAGCAAGACCTCATCTCTACAATAAATAAAAAAATCAGCCGGGCGTGGTAGCACATGCCTGTAATTCCGGCTACTCGGAAGGCTGAGGCGGAAGGATCGCCGGAGCCCGGCAGGTCGAGGCTGCGGTGGCCGGGAGCGGCCACTGCACTCCAGTCTGGGCGACAGAGTGAGACTCCAACTCAAAAAAAAAAAAAAAAAAATGCAAATTTAGATTGTCATGATTATAAAAATGCTGGGGTAGGGATGCATATTTGGGTGTCTAAGCTGGGTTTTAGAGAATAAGAAGAAATTAACTAGTGAGGAAGGACATTCTAAGTAGGAGAAATGCATGGGCAATGGCATTAGTACATAAACTAACACTATCCATATAAGGGGCAGTGGACACCTCACTGATATTGAACCACACAATGAGAAGCGGAGGTATTTTATTGTGGTAGAAAGAAAAGTATTATCATACTGGAGGCAAGGAAAAATAGCCAGTCAAAACCTGCCTGCCTCCACTCACACCTGGGTTTATGCCAGTGTTGCCCCTCTCTGTGCAGGGCATCATCACCCTTCCAGTTGTAGAAGTCAGAAGTCTGAAAGGCATCTATGACCCCTCTTTCTCTCCCTCTCATGTCAGGTTTATCATCAGGTATCGATAATTTTATCTGACCATCTCCATTTCTATCACTTCAACTCAAGCTACAGTTACCTCTTTTCTGAACTTTGGTTGTAATATGCTTTCTGGTCTATTGCGAACCAATTTAATTCCTTTCTATCGTGTTTCCTTACTGCAGCCAGGATGATCTGAAAATGGTAATCTAATTGCATCTACCCTCATGTCACCCCTTCTCCAACCCTGTCCCCTGGCTTAAAGCAGTCCAGTGGTTTTCTGATTCTCTCCTTCATCTCTTGCCATTCCCCTTTGCTTTCAGGATGTAGCAATAGTCTTCTATTCATCATGTTTTCTCAAGACCCTCCACTGGTCTTGTTGTTGCCTGGACTATCTTTCTTCTTGTCTCCACCTAGTTAACACCTTAATCCCTCAGATTGTGGCTCCATTGTTGTCACTTCCTTGGGGAAATTTACCTGACCTCTATGCCCAGTAAGGTTCTATTTTCCACTCCCATAACACTGTTCATTTCTCCTCCATAGCTCGCTTCACAGTTATAATTTTGCATTTATCTGATGGACGCAGTTTACTCCTTTAGTATGTAAGAAAAGAGCAGAGGTAAGGTCTAGTATTGCTCAGCACTTATCTTTACTGGTACATAATAGACTCTCAATAAATATTTGTTCAAATGCTAAATAAGAGAATGTGTGTGTGAAGGAGGCCAGCAGTCCATCAGTGAAGGTGAGGGCAACAGCAGCCAAATTCTGACGGGCCTTGTAGCCTCTTAAGGGCTTTTGGTCTAAACCTGTGGGAGACTCTGGATGATTCCAAACCAACAAGTGAAATTAGAGAGACCACTCAGGCTCTGTGAAAAGGGTGTGAGGTTGGGAATACTGAGGCAGAGTCCCTGAGGTAGGTGCCTTTTATTAGTGGCTTTCTATGACTCTTGTCTTCTTTGTTCTAAACACATCTGACAGCTAACCCCATTTGGGGCTTTTTTTTTCCTGTGGTGGGTCCAAGAGACTTGGAGGTTAATCTACATACATAAAACACAGCTGCTGTTTGTCAGTTACTTCTGTGTGAAAATCACTATGGAGTTTCATCACATTTTGGGAATATATTAGGGTATTGGTTGTGAAATTCATTTTGGAGCACCCTGGAGGCTTTCTCAAAGATTAGGTGGTCATATTTCAGAGAGGTGAAAACTGAGGTACAAAAAAACTATCTTCTGGAAAGACATGTATGTGTATGTGAAGACACTATTGGCCAGGAAAACAAATAGTAAGTTTGGGTATTAACCTGCTTGCTCTCCTGTCCTGCTTCCATCTATTACTGAGAAGAGCTCTCATTTTCATTTTCTGATCTGAATGCTGTGCTTTGAAGTCTTTTCAAGGACTTGGACACAAACTTGGCCTCTAGACCTTTCCACTTTAAACCAAATTGCCAGATGACTTCCCTGCTCCCCTTTTGGGTGAAGGGTTAGGAATGGGATTAAACTCTTCCCTCCAATTCTTGTGAGCAGCTTGGTATCATGGAGAGTACAAGATTTATAGTTACTTGCTAGCTGTGTAATTTTTGGTAAGTTACTTAACTTGTCTGTGCCTCCATTTCTTCATTTTGTAAAATGGAGATAATAACATCTACTTCATAGAGTTGTTGGGAGAATCAAAGGGGTTAAATCATGCAACACTTAGCATACTCTCTGGCTTGTAAGGGCTACTCAATAAATGTGATTTGCTAGTTTCAGTGTTGTTATTCTTAGCATCATCACCATCATCACTTAGTTCCCACGGCAACCCTGTAAGCTTGTTAGTGTTATGTTCATTTTACAAGGACTTCAAAATCCTTGGAGGAAAATAAAAATCCTGAAGGACAAAATTAAGATAGAAGTTGGAGGTTTAACACGATAGAGGCAAACGTGGAAAGAAAGTGAGTTGGATGAAGCCAAGTGGATCCCAGGTGACTATGCCATCGGATAGGGGGTGTTGGGGACCTTATGGTGTAGGGTGGGACTTGAAGGTACAGCAGCAGGACTGCTTTTACCGAGAATTTCCCCTTGGTCTACCAAGTGATTTAATGTTGAGTCCACTTTTGTGATACTCTGGAGTTGGAAGCCTGTTAATTGTAGAAATCCAGGCTGGTGGTTTGCCCCTCCTTCAATCCCTTCCCATTTGTTGATGTTTGGGTCTGTATTGCTCCCTCCAGATAAATGTTTTTTGCAAAGAACATATTTTTGCAAAAATATTTTTGCAAAGAATTGTTAGACTCATTTTTTTCTTTTAAAGAAAACAGGTATATTTTCCTCATGTAGTTAGATGAGTTAGATGAGTTATCCCTTAGGCATATGAGGAGTTTTCAGATTCAACTTTTTACCACGCGTCTCTTCTCGGCTTATTCTCTTTCTTCAGTAGCCTAAGCCTGACTAGCAGAGCGTGGTCAAATTGTGCATTGACTCAGAGGCTGCTACCAGAAATTCCCGGAGAAATCAATACAAGAATTTTTTTTTCATTGTAAAGAGAGCTTACAAAGAGAGAACAACTTATAACAAAAGCCATGTTCTTCCAAAATTGTTTTCTATGTTCCATTTGGGGCTATTTTGTGAACTGTTGCTGATTTCTTCTAGCTTAGCTCCCTGTCCTATTAGGTCACATACTCAAATGTATAGGAAAAGGAAAGTGGAAGGTAAATTGGATTAGCTTGACGAGATGAAGTGGGGAAAAAAGGATAAACAGAAGGGAAATGTAGTTTTGTTTGCAAAGGAAATGGGGGAAAAAATCGTGTGAATGAAGATTTGTTTTGACACGCTCAAATAATTACCAAGATGCTTTGTGGAAAATGTTTAGCATAAGTCTCCCCAAATTTATTGTGAGCCAGCATAATCTCTCTGAAGTCCTTTTGCATTTTGTGTGTGCTTAGAGCTGCATAATGTTAATGCATAGCTAATTACTCTTCTCAAGGCTCCTGTGATTAAGTGCATTCAAAAAATTAAATGAGTGTGTGTTTCTTGTAACTCCTTATGAGGCTTGGAGATTAGGAGGATGAAGAAATTGACAAAAAAAATGTGCTCAATTAGAGCTTTCTTGAAGAGCCATGGCATTTAATAGAAAAATAATAAGTTATCCTGAAGGCCCTGTCACTTGTGTTAAACGCCACATATTACAGATAAAAGTTCTATACGGGGTAAAGTATCAAACTGCAAATAATCAGCAACTTAGTTAATTATGCAAGAGGAACTTTTGCATTAAAACTTTGTCTGCAGGAACTTTAAAAGGCAACAGGGAGAAAGCAAGAAAGATTTTAAGGGTAGACTTAGGGTCCTAGCTTTGTTAGTTTGTTTGTTTCTCCTCAATAATTATAACAGATTTTTCCAGAGTTACTCTTTTTTTTTTTTTTGAGTTGGAGTCTCACTCTGTCATCCAGACTGGAGTGCGGTGGCATGCTCCCAGACACCGCAGCCTTGACCTGCTGGGCTCTAGTGATCCTTCTGCCTCAGCCTTCCAAGTGGCTGGAACTACAGGCATGCACTACCACGCCCGGCTATTTTTTTTTTTTTTTATTGTAGAGATGAGGGCTCACCAAGTTGCCCAGGTGGGTCTCGAACCCGCGGGCTCAGGCAGTTCACTCACTTCGGCCTCCCAAAGCGTGGGATTACAGGCTGAGCCATCGAGCCCGGCCACCAGAGTTACTCTTATAGGAAAATTGAAATGTGAGAAGAATCCCCTCTTTTGAGTTTTATTTATTTATATTACTTTTCGTCTCCTTTTCTTCTCCTTTCCTCTTTCCCAACAGCCTTACAATCATGTAGACCTGGCTAATATATTTAGATGGTATGACTTTAATGTGAGTCTCACTACTGCTTGATTACCTGTTCTCCATTCTCCTCATTCCTGTCAAGAAGTTCATGGGGGTTGTGTCTTGGTCCATTTTCTTTCTTTTTGTCACAGATCTCATTTCTATTGAAGGGGATGTCTGTGCAGCTCTGCTGGTGCCCTTTAGTGGTTTCTTTTTTTTTTCTTAATTTTTAATTTTGAAGATGTGGGATATAATTCAGGGTTAAGTATACAAATATTCAGTATACATGTACCCTTGATGAGGTGTGCCACCTGCTCTTCTGGCAGTTTCTCCACTACTGCCAATCCCAAATTCCCCCACCCCCAGGAAGTTTCCCATTATTGCCAATCCCTTTCTTATTGTATTATGATAATTGTTCAAGGTCTGCTTATGAGTGAGAACATGTGGTACTCAGTTCTTTGTTTCTGTGATAGATCACTCAGTATTATAGACTCTAAGTCCATCCAAGTTGATGTGACGTTCATAATTTTGTCCTTCTTTATGGCTCCATAGTATTCCATTGTGCATATGTACCACATTTGTAAAATCCAATCCTCTTTCAATGGGCAGCACGGTTGGTCCCATGTTTTTGCTGTTGTAAATAATGCTGCAATAAAAATGCATACACACATATCTTTTTTATAAATTGATTTGAGTTCCTCCAGGTATCTTCCCAGTAGGGCAATTGTGAGATCATATGGCAGGTCAATTTTTAGCTCTTTTAGGAATTGCCAAACTGTTTTCCATAGAGCTAAAAATCGTTTATACTCCTACCAACAATGTAGAAGTGTTCCCTTTCCCTTCAACCTCTCCAGTATCTGTTGTTTTTGAGTTATTGATGATGGTCATCCTAACTGGAGTTAGGTGGTATCTCAGTGTGGTTTTGATGTGCATTTCTTTATGACTAGTGAAGCTGAGCATTTTTTCATGTATCTGTTGGCTGCTCGTGTGTCTTCTTTTGAGAAGTGTCTCCTATTTATATCTTTTGCCCACTTTGTAATGTGGCTGTTTGTTTTTTTATTTTTGGCATAACAGAATACCATAGACTAGGTAATTTTTAAAAAACAAAAGTTTATTTGGCTCATGGTTCTGGAAGCTGGAAAACCCAAGAACATGGCACCAGCATCTGGCAAGTGCCATCTTGTGGTGAAAGGCATCACATCACAAGCAAGCATGCAAAACAAAGAGAGAAAATAGAGCCAAACTCATCCTTTAATTCCTGCAATAACTAAACCATCCTTAATACAGGTGATTCCTGTATTAAGCCATTCATGAGGGTTCTTAATTCACCCTTTAAAAGTTTAACCTCCCAACACCATTACACTGGCGGTTAAATTTTAACACGAGTTTCTGAGGGGACATGGATATCATAGCAGCCTGAGATTTTACCCTGTTTGCAAGCTATCAAGTTAGTCTGCCACATTTGCATGAGTGTGACACTGGCAGAAGACATGAGACTCCTAGGTCAGAAATAAAGGACTTTATTGCTGACAACATAACGTGTGGCATGAGCTTCATGTTTGCATCTGTCCCTCTTGTCCCCTAAGTCACATAGGGATGATATAGACAGCCCAGATGTATGCTGTACACACAGTGGGTTTTATCACAGCTGAGGAACCCCAAGATAAGTAAACTCAATTTTAAGCAAACATATCCCACTTTTGTCCCAGAGGAAGCCATCACATACCAGGATATGAGCAGTGCCTGAGATAAGGAGAGGAATAAGCCTAAATTTTTGTTCCAGAGGGGCGAAGGAAGAAAACAGGCATACAATTTGTTGATCATTATAACCTAGTGCAGCAAGTGCTATGAATCAAATTTGCACGAGATATATTGTCAGGAAGCTAATCCAAATTGGGGGAAAGGGGGTAGGGAAGACTTACTGGAAATGCTCACATTGACTCTTAAAGGATGAATGGAGATTGAATAGGTTAAAGGGGGTAAGAGAGAAAGGCAGTCTAGGCAGGGGGAAATCTTAAGAGACAAAAAGTGTGCTGCAGTATGTGGCAGGGGGAGTGCGAATACAAGCAATTTTAATGTTGCTGGAGCATAAATATGAGGTTGAAAATGTAGGGAGAGCTTCTTGGAGGTTAAACTTTGAAAGAGCTTGAGCTATGGGTTGTGTTATGGGCAGATTTTTGTTTTGACTAAAACAAACTTAAATCTTACAACAGTAAGGAGGATGGATTTGAAAAGAGACAGAAAGAAAAAAGAGATGCTATTGTAAACCAAGTATAAAGTGAAGGTTTGAGCTAAGGATAACTAATAGTGAAGATTTAGAGGAGACAAATTAGCAACACATGATGATAGATTCAGATGCAGATTATAGAGGGAAAAGAGGTCAATAAACTGCTAATGTTTCTAGATTGGGCAGCAAGATTGATGGTGGTTCCAGGAACTGAGAGAGAAAATTCAGAAAGAACAGGGGCAAATGTAGGGGGTAAGAATTTCAGGGATGGAGGTACCTGTGGAGGTGGCCATCAAGAGATTTAGGTGCATAAATTTGAATTCAGAGAGAGGTTTGGAATGAGATACAGACTTGGGAGATAACAGTCATATTTGGGGGTGATTTACAAAAATATGACTGTGATTGAGAGTGAATTAAGCAGTGAGCCAAAGGAAGCATGAAAGAAGTGCCCTTAGAGGAGTCTGAGAAATGGTCAGAGAGTAAAGAGAGGACGAAGAGTGAAGGATCTCTAATGTAGAATGCCTTTCTATTTGCCTTCTCTCTGGAGGTGGGATTGTGAGCTGGGGTGTAGAAATAAGCTTTAATCGTCCATGTTTCCAATTATTCAAAGCAAAGAGGTTAAAGGAATCTTCAATAATTTGAAAACCTCTAGTCCCGGACTACTAGCTGCAATCCAATTTTCTAAACCCTGCTCTGTCAATACCTGCTTTATAACTTGGAAGATGACTCTGCTTTCTCCATGATGATGAAGATGTGTCTTGGCGGACACTGAATTTCATTCAGTAATAAGGGAGACTGGATCTCTGTAAAAATTCACTTTTTTTTTTTTTTTTGAGTTGGAGTCTCATTCTGTTGCCCAGACTGGAGTGCAGTGGCCGCTCCCGGCCACCGCAGCCTCGACCTGCTGGACTCCGGCAATCCTTCCTCCTCAGCCTTCCAAGTAGCCGGAATTACAGGCGTGTGCTACCACGCCCAGCTGATTTTTTGATTTATTGTAGAGATGAGGTCTCGCTGCCCAGGCGAGTCTCAAACCCGTGGGCTCATGCAATCCACTCACCTCAGCCTCCCAAAGGCGTGGGATTACAGGCTGAGCCACAACATTCACTTTTTCTAAATGAACACACATGGATTGGTATGTAAGTTCTTCCAAAATAGTGATTCATGCCAATATAAAAAAAGACATTAGTGAAAAAAAATTGAGGTCTTCAGACCTGATAAAAATCTCACTTTGAACTGTGTGCCCCTGACATGGACTCTGTTAGTCAAGAAAGAAAAGGGGCTCCTTCTACTTCTGCCTGTATGGCCACCTCAACTCTAATAAGCTTTTCTAGTCATGACTATTTAGATAGAGTGCATGGGTGTGTGGATGTGTATGTGAGCATGTGAGAGTGTACATGTTTAAGGTGGAGAGGTGTGTGAGTATGTGAATGTGTGGATATGTGAGTGTATGAGTGTGCAGATGTATAAGTGTGTGGATGTGTGTGAGTATATGTGAGTGTGTGCACTTTTCTTGCCCACTGTAACCCATCTGAAAAACTAGGGGTTCCCTTTGATTCAAAACTATGGGTTCTCATATAATTAGGAAGTAACCTACGTAGAAGCATAGTGAAAAGTACTATAAGATCAGATCTTCTACTGCAACCCTCTAGCCTTTGTTCAGACCAGTTATTTTACACTTTTTAATGCTTTGTGTGTTGAGGTCATTGTAGATTCACATACATTGTAAGATATAGTACAGAAAAATGCCTTATGCCCTTCCCTCATTTTCTCCCAATGGTAACATCTTGTATAATCTTAGTACAATCTCAACCAGGAAGTTGATATTCTCACAATCCACCTATCTTATTCAGGTTTCACCAGTTTTAAATGCACTCATTGGTGTGTGCATATGTAAGTATGTGTACATTTAATTATATGCCACTTTACTGCATATATAGACTTGTGTGGCCATCATTACAATCGATATTTGAAACAGTTTTCTCACAAGGGTCCTTTGTGCTACGCTGTATACCTTTTATCCTTCCCTTTCACTTACCTACTTTATCCTTAGAAAGTACTAATCTGTCCTCCATCTCTGTAATTTTGATATTTGAAAAATGTTATATAAATAGAACAAAACAAGATGTAGACTTTTGAGATTAGAATTTTTTCCATTCAGCATAATTCCCTTGAGATCTATCCAAATTGTTGTGTGTATCAAGAGTGTGCTCCCTTTTTTGCTGAATAGTATTCCGTAGATGTTAACCATTCACCCACTGAGGTACATTTGGGTCATTTCTAGTTTTAACAGTTATGAATAAAACCACTGCAAGTTTTGTGTGAATATGACTTTGTTTCTTTACAATTAATGGATAGGAATGCAATTGCTAAGTTGTATGGTTGTTGCCCATGTAGTTTTCAAAGAAACTACTAAACTGTTTATCATAATGGCTGTACCATTTTCACCAGAAATATATAAATAATCTAGTTTTACCACATCCTCACCAGCATTTGGGTGCTGTCACTACCTTTTATTTTAGTCATTCTGATAAGCATATAGAAATATCTCATTGTGGGTTTAATCTGCAATTCCCTGTAGCTAATGATGTTAAACTTTGTTTCATGTGCTTATTTGCTATTTGTATATCCTCCTCAGTGAAGTGTCTCATCATGGCTTTTGTCTGTTTTCTTGTTTTTTTAACTGTTGAGTTTTGAGAGTTCTTTATCCTAGATATAAATCTTTTTGCCAAATATATAGCTTACAAGTCTATTCTCCCAATGTGTAGCTCACCTTTTCATCCTCTTTGCAGGGTTTCTCTCAGAGCAAAAGTTTTTAACTTTGATGTGATCCAATTTATCAGTTTTTTCCTTTTATGGATTGCGTTATTAGTGTCAAGTCTATAAATGCTTTCCCTAGACCTCAGTTCCCAAGATTTTCTCCTGTGATTTTTTTTCAAGAAATTTTATAGTTTTACATTTTGCATTTAAGATTATGATCTATTTTGAGTTAACTTTTGTATAAAATGTGAGGTTTAAATTGTAAGGGTTTTTTTTGGTCTTTTTTTTTTTTTTTTTTGCCTATGGATGTTCGTTTGCTTCAGCACTATTTATTTATTTTTCCAAGAACAAATAATGCTTTATCATCTGCATTTGAATTTTTCACTACAGATTTCTTAATCTAAGACTTTTGCCTCTCTTTTAATATGAAAAGCATCTTCTGACCTTCAGGTCATGTATTCAAGAAAGGCGGACTAGGCCGGGCTTGGTGGCTCAGTCTGTAATCCCAGCACTTTCGGAGGCTGAGGTGAGTGGATTGCCTGAGCCCTAGACTCACCTGAACAACTTGGTGAGACTTCATCTCTACAATAAAAAAAAAAAAAATTTAGCCGGGCATGGTAGCGCACGCCTGTAGTTCCAGCTCCTTGGAAGGCTGAGGCAGAAGGATCACCGGAGCCCAGGAGGTCGAGGCTGTGGGAGTGTGCCACTGTACTTCAGTCTGGGCGAGAGAGTGAGACTCTAACTCAAAAAAAAAAAAAAAAGGCAGAATAAATGCAATATTCATTTAAGTAAGAATTCTACTGATCTACTATATTATAGAATGCAGATATAGTGATGGATTATAAAATCAAATGAACTTTATTCTCAGTCATGATATTTACACCATCACACACAATAGCACTAATTGCATATTCAATGTGATGCCAGGATTTTGCCCATTGGTACATGATTCATTGTGGAAAGTTTCACTGGTTGAGATTGATTTGAATAAGAGTTTCCCCAGCCTCATGGGCAATGTCAAATGTAGTCAGAAGATTTAGGAAACTGGATAATGTGGTCACTGGAGCTAAGAAAAGAAAATATTGTGACAGACAACAGGAAAAAGACTGGAGAAAGAAAGATTATTCTTTTATGAAAAAGAGTTTTAGAAATACTCATAATAATCCAGGAAGGACTGTAAAGCATTGTGATTCTCTGAATGTAGGACATGTTCAATTTTATTCACTAAAAAACTTATGTCCATCAACAAACTGTATTAATTACATCGGGACCATTGTTTCTCTGTTATCAAACTAATGCAAACTCCTATTCTTTAATTTACTTTATGTCTTTTTATTAAAATGCATGCTTCATTGTTGTTTTGGTCTAAACACCTTTTATTCTGGTCTGGCTCCACTTACTGTTCACAGCTCCTCTCATAAAACACAGAAACTGAAAACTTGAGTTGAATCAAGACATTTGTCCCTGAACTTTCTTGTGTAATCAGTGGGAAAGTTGCAAGTCTGATAAGTGGTACTGACTTGCAGGGTAAAGAGGAGAAACAAACAAAATAGGTACTTTCTCAGAATCCCCCAGGGCAATTATAACTGTGATGTAAATCAGTCACCAAAGAACAGACCCCTAAGCTAAAATAGATGCCAGGGCCTCTTTTAAAAACTATGACAGATGTCCCACTAATTCTCAGAACTTAAGTTCAGATGTCTCCTTATGATGGGTACCACTTATGATTTTTCCACTTGCAAAAGCAATTGATTCAATAGAAATCACATTTCAAGTACCCATGCAACCTTTCTGGTTTTCACTTTTAGTATATCATTTGATAAATTACATGAGCTATTTAACACTTTATTACAAAATAGGTTTTGTGTTAGATAATTTTGCCCAACTGTAGGCTAATATAAATGTTCTGAACACATTTAAAATAGGCTAGGCTAAGCTATGATGTTTGGTAGCTCAGGTGTATCCCATGCGTTTTTGACTTAAAGATATATTTATGATGGGTTTATCAGGATGTAAACCCTGGTAAGTCAAGGAGCATCTGTGTCATTTACTTCTGAGTCCCTGGAGTGAGGGTTTGTCATGCTTGCTTCCTAGTATCTTGCACACAGTAAAATAAATCTTGGGATGGAAAGATACTGGAGATAGGTACAGTAGCATGGTGAAGTTAAATTGAGAAAAGTCTTTCAAAGGCCCTCTAGAATCTTAATGATTTCTAAAGATCTCCCTTTGAGCTTTCCTATCTTGCCTCTGGTAGCCTAATTAATAAGAGTGACTTTTTAGCTGTTGCCAAATTCCACTCAAGTTCAAATGACAGCTGTCAGGAGAATGTGGTTGAGAGCTGCTGAGACCCTTAGTTATCTAATTATTTTTAGAAGATGGAGGATACATAGGTCTCTAATTATCTAACTATCTTTAGAAGTCTTTGGTTTAATGAGTGTTGTATTTCTTAAGTAGCCACAGGTGTTTTAGAACCATGCTAGGCACTCTTGGGGCTCTATATTGTTTGATAAGTTTTCAGGTTCGTTATTTCATCATCATCAGACCTCAAAAATATCTGATCATAGTTGATGTTTTATTTGATAATCTGCCTTTCTGTCTGAAGGAGCTAGAACTGAGGCACCGTCTCAGTGAGGTTGGTGGTCAAATACAAGTTTCATCCAGGAACTTTTGTTATCATATTCTTTGGTTCAATATTTGAGCTGAATGACCTTAGCTAGTTCTTCGCTTCTCTGAGTTTTAATTTCTCTTACTATAAAATAAACATAAAAATCTTTTTTTTAACAAATAATGCTGAGTAGATGCAACTAAATAAAATTGCATATGGAAACATATCTGTAATATAGTAAGTAATCAAAAAAGTTTCTGTTTTTTCTTTCCTCCTTTCTTTTTCTTTCTCCCTCACTCCCTTTCTTTTCTTTCCTACTCTTTTCTTCCCTTCCTTCCTTATTCTTCCCTTTATTCCTGATTCGTGCCACCTGGCGGGTCCTTTATGATGGGTGGGGATATTTGTTCCCATCTAGGGAGGGCCACTAGTCTAATTACAGTTTGGCTAGTTAAATTGGAGGCTGACACCCTCATGCCCAGCCCATATCCCAGAATTCCTTGTCCTCTACCACCATAAATCATTTTGCTAGATGATGTAACGATGTAAATAGTAAAGTTTGTTTCTTCTATTCAGATTCTTTATGCTAAGCAGTTCAGTGAATTTTCATGCATGATAAACCACCTTTCTGTGTTTTCATGAAAGGAGGTCTGTGATATTTAATGAGCATGATAAGGAGACCTGGGAATACCTCTAACAGGCAGCTGGAGCTCCTCAGGCTTTATGTGATTTGGGTGTGGGCCTTAGTAAAATACAGAATATAGAAAAGTGAACTCATAATTTGATGCAAAGACTGTCCTGAAATTCTTGGCATCTGAGCCCACAGCAAATCTCAGATGAGAGTGAGCAAGTGGGGGTAGTCCTTTTGATAAAATACATCCTGTACCAAGGACAGCTTTAAGTGGAGGCCCCAAAGAAATGTTGGGCAGGGGAATGGAATTTCTCCTTTGGAAGTTCACATTAATTAGAGGAGTCCCTCTAGAGCTGATTATTCCTTTATTGTATTCCCTCATTTGACAAGTGTACATCCAGAGAATTTGGAATAATCCCTTCCCTCTTGTCCCCAGTAATAGGTAGGGGCCAGGCCAGATAGATGACTCAGGGCTGGGCTGGGCCTCAGAAGCCCTTGAAACTGCAGTCTGGAGGAATCTGCTACAGCATCCTAATCATCAGATGACCAATTCTCCTAATTGATCAGAAGCCTGGAGAGATTATGTAACTCTCTGTCTTTAACCTACAGGTGTCAAACCAAGATGAAAACCATGGGTAAAAAAAGCACCCGATATAACCCAAGCCTCACAGGATATCTCATAAGAAGAAGCAGCTTTGTGTTGACAATCTATTCTGCATTGGGTATATAAATGGCTTTTCAAAATTGTACTGGTTTAGGATGCAGAGAGCCACTATAAATAGAACTTCAAACAGCTGTTGGTCTTTGCTAATTTATTTTTAATTTGTATTCAAAGACTGCCTGTTCCAGTGGTAATGTCTGTTCTGGAATCCTGCCCTTCATAAGTGGAAGTCATAAGAGTGATAGTGTTTGGAGCAGAGGGATAATCTTGAGGAGTAAGTTGGCCTCTACCAAATTCCTGACAAATATCTGATGCACCTATCCTGAGCTCATCTCATTGGAACACCTCTGTAGACTAATGCCTGATGCAAAGGTCTCTGACTGTGGTGAGCTCACCCATGCTAATCTCTTCCTCTTCTTTCACCAGCAAGGACTGAAAATAGTTCATCATGCAGAGAAGACACTGTCTAGCTTCTGCAAATGGCAGAAGAGCATCAATCCCAAGAGCGACCTTAATCCCGTTCATCATGATGTGGCCGTCCTTCTCACCAGGTACTACAGAGACTATGTAGAACCCAGGGGCAGCAAGGCGGGATGCACTGGCAGGTGAAGGGCTTGCCAGGTATTCAAACTCTTTGCTGCCTTTGGTCATTTATAAAGGCAGTGATTTGATCTGGTCAACTCCTAACTTCTGTACCAGTAGAGGGGGCAGGTTAGCAAACTTGCTAATAGGACAGAGCTCTCCTCATGAGTAAACTGTGTCTGCAGGCAAAATGCAAATCTCTTTTCTACTCCAATGTTGATTTTATCTTTAAAACTGGTTTCTTCATGCAGTTGTATAAACAAACAATCAGGAAGCTTGTTTGCAGATCCTCATTAAAGATTCCTGTTACTTTTAACCAGTGGGATTTCTAATCCTTCATTTTTATTTTATTTTTCTCCAATTTAGAAACATGAAATATTGCTACAGAAACCAGTCCTCTTTTTAATCCACCATTGACTGATGTTGAGGGCAGGATATGGGGAGCAGGTTCCCCCCCCGAGTAGTCAGACTGCTTTGGTTACACTTTTCTCTCTTTTACCCCCATGAAGGTATGATTTTGTTCTGATCACAGATAGACCGATAATGCCTATAAGAACCACAAAATCTTCCGGGACTCATAGCTGTGAAAAGCCAGTAAACTGGGGAATAGGTTGATGTGGGTGTGGGATGGAAGGAACAATTTCTGTAGGAAAGAACCCAGGAGTCAGGGAACTGTATTGGCCACTGGGCAGCTGTGTCAAGAAATCTTTCCTTTTCTGAGAGCAGAAGCAGTTGCTCCTCTCATTCTCACATAAAGAAATTAGTAAATTAATGATAGCTGACATGTGTGAAATGCTTGATATGGACCAAGTACTATGCCACGTCCATTACTATAGTCATTGTTCCATTTACTCATCACAACAACACTGGTTGTTAATCATTCATATTTTACATATAAGGAAACTGAGGCTTGGTTATGTCCCTTGCATAAAATTTTACATATACTATTAATCATTCATATTTTACATATAAGGAAACTGACGCTTGGTTATGTCCCTTGCATAAAATTGCATTGCTGTGAATAGGTACAGCTGGAATTTAGGTTCAGGTAGTCTGCTGTCCTTTTTTTTTTTTTAATATGGTAATTTTTCTTCTTTAGGACAGGGTTCTGGTTGCATAAAAGTGTGATGAACCTCACCAATTCCTAGACAGTGGAGAACATTTCAAATTCTAAAGCAGAATTCTCATCATCAGCACTCTTGACATTGAGGCTAGATAATTCTTTGTCCTGTGCATTGGAGTATATTGAGCAATATATCTGGTATCTACTCATGAGATACCAGTAGCACCTTCCAATTTCTGACAACCAAAACTGTCTCAAGACATTGCCAAATGTCCCCTAGAAGGGGCCGAAGAACAAAATCATCTATCCCCATTGAAAACCATTGGTCTGAAAAAATAGGTAGGATCAGGGAGAGAGGGAGGTATGAGACTGAGCTTTGCTTCTGAAGGAGTATCCTGAGATCCTCATTAACAGAGCTCCGTATAGAGCTGCATTCAGGAAAAGGTGTGTGTGTTTTCCATATGTGTTTTCCATTGCAGCTTGAGGCTTCATGCCGAGGCATATTTTCTCTTATATAATGGCCCTGATGCATGGTGGAGGTAGAGCTGATCTCCTCTTGGAAGCTTAAGCTCCTTGCCTGCAGAAACCATGTTCCTAAAAATATTTTGTTGCCCCATTTTTTCTCCTTAATTCTGGACACTTAGAAGGCACTCTATAAGCAATTACTTAATGGACTTGACCATTTCAAAATGAGAAAGCCAATGGATTGGCAGTAAACACCATTCATCTTTTCTCAGCAGCTCCATGCAATCCTGGACTTTCTGAATGATGTAGTAACAAGCACATACTGCAGTAGGGGTGGTAGAGTGTTCAGTTGGTTCTCCTACAGACCCCACAATTACTGAAATGATTGGGCTGTATGACCTAGGTCTCGAACATCGAACCACCCAACAACTGCTGCCCTTAGTGAGAGTGGGGATTGGTGTCCGTGGTGCATGTGCTGAGACTGTGGCTGCTCTCTCCTCTCCCATTTTGCAGCCAGTGCCACCTGGAGAATTGAAAATTCATGTGCATTCTCAGGATTGGATCTTTGCCATGCCCAGTGGACACAAAAAGCAGGAGACCATTTCTTCCTAGAAATGGTGCTCACACAAACCTCATGAACTGCAGGTTTGCAATTAACTAAAGCTCAGAACCTCGTGGGCATTTATGCTAGTTACTCTTGGCAAAGAGCTCTTCTTGTACTAAAGAAAACCAATGACTAATTAATGACTCTTTCAAAACAATTGTCAGTGATTGAAATAATCTCTACTGAGATATGGGAGCATATTTTTACATTTAAAAGCTGTAACTAGTATTTTTCGGGATCCTAGGAGTCTTTTCTTTCTTTTTCCAGGGTCAGGCAATAGTGAATTACTGGTGAAGAGGTGAAAGGAGGCAAGATACCAGGGAGTATGTGCGTGTGTGTGTGTCCACACTCTCTCCCATACTCCCGTATCAATAGCGTTAGTGTAGTGGGGCTGGATAAACAGTTGATTTGATCTCTGAATAGGTTGTGTTTTTCATGAATGAGAAAAAAAGTTCTTAGATGAGTTTTGAGCACAGACCTCAGAAAGACCAAAAAAGTGTTTCATATTTTAAAAAACCCCAGTCAGTGCTGATTGTCTCTTTCCTATTTAAAAGCTCAAATTTACTTTAATTTTCAATAACAATCTCTTGTTGGCCAAATCATGTAATTTGGCCTCCTGAGATCAAAAGCAATAGCAACTCAAAGTAAAACATTTGCCACATTGTCCCACATTTTTAAAGTGTTAGTGAAATTCAACAATCAAGAGGTAAAACCAAAATCATGTTAATGAATGTAGAATTACTCCCTACATTCATATGGACTTTTAAAAATAATTTAAGCATACTTTACGACCATATTGAAGGTAAGTTTATACCCAGGTTTTTTTCTCCAGAAGGCTTTTCCAGATGTTCCTTTGGATGCCTGAACTTCTCTGTTCTCTGCTTTCAGAAAAGACATCTGTGCTGGTGTCAATCGTCCCTGTGAAACCCTGGGTCTATCTCACCTGTCGGGAATGTGCCAGCCTCACCGGAGTTGTAACATCAATGAAGACTCAGGACTCCCTTTGGCTTTCACGATTGCTCATGAGCTCGGACACAGGTAATGGGCCAAGGAAACTGAGGTCTGCCCACCCTGTTCACATGTCAGTATTGGCAGAAGGAATGGAAGGCACCTTAAGCTGGGGACCAGGAAATTCAGGTTGCCCTATGGCTTGAGACTCACCCTCCTCAAACTCTGCGTCCTCATTTGTAAAGTAGGGGTTATAACATCTCACAGCCTCCAGTGTCTCCTCTGCCCTGACCACTTACACACTACAGAAACAAAGAGACCACTCCAATTCTCTGGATCAGAATTCAGAGAGCAGATTAAAGAGATAATCTTTAACTCAGTTGTCTAATTCAGGAACAACCCCTGATTAGTTCTTATGAAATGATAATGTTAATATCATTAAAGCTTCACAAAACCTAACATTTTATGCTCTTACTTTAATGCCATTGTGTTTTTTATGTGCCATTGAACCTTTTCAACAACCTTTTAAAGTAAAAACGAATGTGAGTTTCATTTTACTGATATATATTAAAGGAGGACATTGAATAAGTAAGAAATTGAAGACTGCTGTAAACTTGGAAAGACTATTAAGCAAATACCAGTTAACAGGATGTTCAAGTTGTCATATAATTGTGTGACTCTGATTAGGTGAATTTTTTGAAGGCATGTTTCAGAAAGTTCTAGTGAATTATAATGAGGATTCTGAATTCACCAGGTATCAGAGCTTCCTGTGGAAGAAAGATCTTTGCTTATTTCTAACATTATTTGTCAGTATATTTGCCAACTACAGATAAAAGAGCATCATACTAATTGGAAACTTAAAGTGGGGAGCCACAAAAACAGCTGAACTCTATCCCTTGCCTGTCACGTATCCACCAACCTGTATGTCCTCCTTATGAAGAAGAAAGAACACTGGGTAATGTTCTGAGGACACAACTAGAAAAGGCGCAGGATTAGGAAGAGCGTTAGAGGCTAGATTGTTCCAGGCATGACCTCTCCAGTCTGGGTTTACTCACTGTTTTTCTTATGTAGCATTTGAACTTTCCAAAATAATTTTACCTTCATTTTAAAGCCATATCATAACATTGAGAATTGTATGAAGTGAATGCTTGTTCTGACCTTTCTATCAGCCAATGTTATGACTTTTGATAATTCCCTTCACCTTTCTATGCTTGCTTTTTCATGTATAAGTTGAGTAGGTTGAACTAGGAAATTTCTTAAGTGATTTAATGGATTCTCACCCAGAAAGCCCTCGAGGTAAATGTGATATATTCTAGTATCCTTAATTGCCAGAAATTCAGAGACAGAAGTTAAGTGACTTGCTTATAATTAAATAATGATTGGAGATATGGGTGAGCCAGGACTAATCTTGAAAAGACCAGGTCATGTTATTGGAATGTCAATAATAAAACCTGGCATGGTGAAAGTTATTCTTATGTGCAAACAGACAGGTGTCCCCAGTTCTGATAAATGAAGGGGTGTGTTTCCTATAGTCTCCATTTAAGTCATTGATATTAACAGCACCTGCTGTAATCAATGCAAAGTGACTATAACTGCATCAAGCTGAGAGGTGCTTGCTCAAGACTATCCCAGCAATGATAGACTCAAGCTAAAGAAAAGTAGAGATGACTTAGCTTGATAAAAGACTTTCTCAAATTCTTGCTACTTGTGTCCAAAGAATAGATCCTTTATATTCTAAGTTTAGTCTGATCTTGTAAAGAGAAATACATTAAGCAGGTCCTACAAAAGCAATATTGCCCTAACTGGGACTTTCTTCCCCCACAGTAATGAGTGCTCCCCTAGGTCCACCCCTGTGGTGTCAGGCAGGCCATATAGGAAGCTAGAAATTCCACCCACCATCAACCTTCTCCCAATTCAGGTGTCTATAGAAGCCATGTGGGAAACCTAAACTTCTACTTTCAACTGGCAATAAGGAGGCAGCAGTTCCACTCCCTTCTCCTGCCAGAATAATGTCAGAAAAGGCAGCTAAACCAGAAGATTTAAATCAGATCTATATCATAATATGGAAACCTCCAAGTTTCAATATAAATCACTCATCGAACCAGGAATATCTCAAACTGAGTAAAAAAATGAAACCAATGAATGTTAATACCGAGATGCCAGAGATGTTAGAATTTGCTGACAAAGACTTCAAAGCAGCCATGTTTAAAACACTCCAATGAGCAATTACCAACCATCTTTAAGTGAATACAAAATAATGTCTCAGTTAAGAAATAAAAGATATAGAGAAGAATCAAATGGATATCATAGTATTGAAAAATATAATAATTGAAATGCAAAGCTCAGTGAATGGACTGAACAGTATAATGGAGGGGACAGAGGAAAGAATCAGTGAACTGGAAAACAGAGCAATAGAAATCTGAATGATCAAAGATAAAGGGACTAAAAAAATTAAACAAAGCTTCAGGGACCCATAAGTTGAGTTACTGGTAAGTAAGAAAAAGGTGGGAGAAGACATGTAAGATTGATTTTGAGAAATAGAAAAGAATGCTTCAGTAAGACATAAAACCAAAGTACAGACACTTTAAGAACTTCCTGAGAAGCTTCTTAACATAACAAAAGGTGCTTCTTTATAATTGTATAGTTTTAGTTAGCTATGGACCAAACCGAGAAACATTGGGCAGATCAATGAAATGGACTGGGACAACCCAGAAGGAAGAAGGTATGATAAATTAATATCCCAAGAAGATACTCATTATAGATCAATAACAAAGATACCCCATTGTTTCTTGGAAACATATTTGTTCATGATTGATTGTTTATTATGCAAAATAGAAAGTAAAGATAACTAACTTGTGCTATAACCTAAGTGAATAATTTTACTTTTATTTTGAGAGAAAACTTATAAATCCATAATAAGACTTTTGTCAGCCATCTATACTAAGGTTTCATACCATCTTAACTAGGCCCCTAGGTAGGTTACCAAAATGGAGATACAATTCCAAGAGGAAGTTTAAAAACCTATCTGAGGTCTAAAATTCTTTCATTTTAAGTAATGAAAATATTATGATATGCATGAACACTTAAAATGCAATATCCACCCAATATCCTCACTCTTCTGGATTGTGATATATTTCATTTATACAGCTTTGCTCATTATATATACAAAATTGGTATTCCTGAATGATTTAGAAAAGCTCACATTCATAATTTCATGATTCTCATTCTCTGCTAGTTTTCCTCACTATAAAATGAATAATAAGAGGCAAGGGATGGATATAGTCCACTAAGTGATATACTGAAACCCAGGCAATTATTTAACTTGCTATTTCATGGTTATAAATTGGCAAACCTACCTTTAAAAAACTGAGACAACAAAGATGAAGTAAAGTAGGCGATTCCAACAACCTAGTAAGTTTTTTGAGACTGCACAGGGCTCCCCAGTCCAAACTGCTGGTCAGGTTCCATCTCATGCTAGAAAGTACATTATTGGGTTATTATCACCTTGGAAAAACAAGTTTTTCATCCTTGTAGCCCCATATGTTTTCCTCTTTCCTCATTATCCTTAACCCACTGGTACTAGGTGACAGTACTGTGTCATGCATTTGGAGACAGTAGACAGATGGGAGGGATATTTGTTGAGCAGTACTGCTTTTCTCTCATAAGATAAGAGTACAGAGGGATGATTAGGTTGGAGAGGAAAATGTTTTAAAAAATTAAAAACGTTAGATGGAACAAAATGAGCATTTGGGGAACTGACATATTTTAAGTGTAGGTTTGAAGCCACTGAGTGTATAGGACTCAATCTTATAGCTTGGTGTATTGGAACATCCACAGCTAAGAAGACCATTATTCATGCAGATTTTCGGAAACTTGATTGCAGTTTAGTAATTGCACTATTGAACAGTTGAATTCATAGAGTACTTCATAAGCTGGGTAGGACTGGATTTGCAACAGCCTAAGAGAAAAAACCTGCTTAGAAGGAAGCTTTCGTTGAATCACATTCTATGTGGGTGGATAAGAGCTTTGTGGATTAATTCTCTGACTCCTTTGTGAGTTTTGTATTCATGTGGAATGTGATTAGAGTTTGCAAGTGCATCAATAATACCATAACACATGAAAATACAAGAGAATCTCTAAACCCCCCAAAGACAATTCTCTGCAAGAGTTGCTAATGCTGATCAGGATATTTTATTCAAGTTGGATGTAAGCTTCTTGGTCAGATAAGTTGAATTTCACTGCGAAGAGTAAACGGTCATATAGATTTGGACATTTGAGCCAACATCTCCAGGTTAAAGTGTCCAAATGTAGACCCCAGTGGAGAGAGCTCTTGTGGAAATCCCAGAAAGCATCTTGGGGTGATCCCGAGAACGTGGCTTATAAACAGATACTTCTGAGTTGGCTTCTTTTCCAGGCACACCCTTTTTCTGGTGAACAGTAAAGCTATTGAGAGTCCTTCAAGGCTGTTTTGCCTGGTCAACCCTGGCAGTGAGAGGTCAGGGGAGAGACTGAGAGACATGGGGACAAGAGTCCTGAGTTGGGAGCACAAAGATCTGCATCTAAGACCTACTTTTACCACTAACGAGCTACTAGGCTTTTGACAAATCTCAAAGTCTTAACTTTCTCATCTGGAAAAGGAAAATAAATTTGACCATGATTTTAAAAAACAACAATTTAAAATATTTTGTCTTTGGCCAGTCACAGTGGCTCATATCTGTAATCCTAACACTTTGGGAGGCCAGGAGGATTACTTGAGCCCAGGAGTTCAAGACCTGAGTAGGCAACATAGCGAGACTTCGTTCCTACAAAAAATTAACCAGGCATGGTGGCACATGCTTGTCGTACCAGCTACTCAGGAAGCTGAGGCAGAAGGATCATCTGAGCTCAGGAGGTTGAGGGTGCAGTGAGCCATGATTGTCCTACCGCACTCCAACCTGGGTGACAGAATTAAAGAAAAAAAAACTACCATGTATGAAGCCCTTATTATGTGCCAGACACCCTGCTAAGTGCCCTTTAGATTTTATTCCATTCAGACCTCATCCTAGATATGACAACCACCCATTTTCTAGGAGAAGAGAGTGAGGCATGTTTTAGTAACTCACAGATCAGTAAATAGCAGAGCTGGAACTTAAATCCAGATCACCTGTCTTCACAAAACCTTCTCTTACCCACTTAATCAATCAGGAGGTCTCCCTAATGTGCCAGAAGATTCCTGTAGCAATAGTAGAAAGAAATCCACCCTTCAAAACTTGTGGTCATTGACAAAGTCTTCCAGAGGTTCCCCTTTCATGTTCTCTCTTAAATTAAATGAAAAGGGAGAAGGAAGGTTTTGTTCCTTTGTGCTGTGTGCTGTGGTTGCAGCAGCGGGAGAAAGCAGACAGCTTGGGTCAGGATTTGCCCTCCTGACTCCCGACTCACAGAAAGCCAGACAGAGCTTTTAGCTTTTTGCCAACTAGAAGTTTCTGAATGAGCCAGATGGCTCCCACAGTTGCATATGTGAAGCATAGGCATGCCCGCAACGTTCCCTGTGCCTTTCAGGTGGAAAATTCGCTATGCCCCTCCAACTTCAAATCTCACTTTGAAAACAATTGCCTTCTGCACAAAAGTACCTCTCTGTGGATGATTATCACCTTGGATTTTCCTCTCAGTTTAATGCCTGCCTGCTTGCTATTCTTGTGCCTTCCACCTCCCTGCCAGCTTCGGCATCCAGCATGATGGAAAGGAAAACGACTGTGAGCCCGTGGGCAGGCACCCATACATTATGTCCCGCCAGCTCCAGTATGACCCTACCCCACTGACATGGTCCAAATGCAGCAAGGAGTATATCACCCGCTTCTTGGAGTAAGTGACAGTACCTCTCATGACAACCTCACTCAAGTCTCTTTAAGTTCGAAGTTATCTTGGGTTTTTATACATAGGAGCTAAGCTAATCCCTGGAAAAAGCTCAGTTTCTTCCCACAGTATTAGGGTGGCATCAGAAGGGACAGATTTCAATTCTGCTTTTTAACTTTATGATCTAGATGGGCTGTGTTCTCCAGCCACATCCAGATGAACATTCTGTCCCCTTTCTGATTACTCCTGCCCCAAGATGGCTTTTTATGATCTTATTATGGGGACTGGCAGGAGCAATCAAAACAGATTAGAAGTGACCTATTGACACCCAAACCCTGTTGGGGGTAAGATGATGATTTTGTACCACTGGTTGTATTTCCTAGATAATAACTAAATTTATGGTGTGGGATACAATTTGCATTTTTTAAAATTAACTCCCCTCCTTGGGCCCAGAGGGTTCTCTGCTTTGTAAGAATAAAGTTGTCTTAAAGAACAAAGAGTAAACCAGAGGGATGGAAGTTTCTGCCACATGAAAGACTGAAGGTGAAGGAAATCATAAGGAATGGATCTCATTTCTCTTAAATTGTTTTCAGCCGAGGTTGGGGTTTCTGTCTTGATGACATACCCAAAAAGAAAGGCTTGAAGTCCAAGGTCATTGCCCCGGGAGAAATCTATGATGTTCACCACCAATGCCAGCTACAGTATGGACCCAATGCTACCTTCTGCCAAGAAGTAGAAGTAAGTAAGTGTTGGGTATCTTGGTGCCTCTGGTGGGTATGTGCATGGCTTCAGATCTCCAGCGTGTGGAAGGAAGGGGCAGGGAAACACTTGGAAACCTGAAGATTCAGACAGAAATTGAAGCTTTGTATTTATGGCAAGGTGTCTATCAGGCAGAAGAATTGAAGTCAGACTCACTATATTCCTTGACCCTGCTTCCTTGATATTTTATGGGGTCTGCGATCCTTTGCAAGTGGGTGGTGTTTGAGACAGCTTCACAGTGATTTTCAGGGTTCACAGTGATTCACACCTGTTAACTCCATAGCAACTAACTTAATCCCTTAAATTACTCCTTTTTCTGAATTTCCCATCTGGTTGAAGAGTATCACCAGATTCCAAGGTAGGAATAACATTCATCACCACTTCACTCTTTTTTATTTTTAACATCCAAATAATGAGTCAAGTTTTGACACTGTACCTTCTAAATAGGGTGTGGCTCTGTCCTCTTGTCTTCTTCATTATCACTGCTTCTGTCTTGATTGAGTCTCTCATCACTTTTCCTTGCTATTGTAATTACTTCCTATCTAGTCTCTCACTCATTCAAATTGTTGCTCAAGTTATTTTTATTTTATTATTTTTAGTCCCCTTTCCTATAAGCTCATGTTATTTTTTAAAAAACACAAATTTTAACCATAGCTTTACTCTGCCCTTAGGGTCTCTCCTGACCACAGGATAAAGTCCCGACTCCCTGTGTGGCACTTTTATTCTCTGAATTCATTCCTTTTAATGCAAAAGTATCAGTGTTAACACATAGATATTAACAAGGCAAGTCCCACTGAATCCCTACCAGATTCTGTGCTATGTACTGAATAGGATGAAAAATATAAGTACTCAAAAATTACTAAGATAAAGTTTCTTCCTTCAAGGAGCTCATGATGGAAGAGGCACACATAAAAATGTTTACAATAAGAATCACAGAAAGAACTTACAGGGGAAGTAAATAAATGTTCTTAGAACAAGTAAATTTAACAGAGAAGGTGAAGTAGGTACAAAAATCCTCACCCCTCACTTCTAACTGGTTACCAAGTTATGCCAATTCTGCTTCCTACGTATCTCTAAAATCGTCTGTTCTCAGATGACTGTATTCCCTGATTGGTAGAGTCTGATCACCTTCTTTCTCTCAACTCTGATCTATTTACCAAAATGCAGCCAGAGTGACCTTTATGAATGGAAATCTGATCATTTCTCTCGTGATTAAAATATTTCATGGCCTTCCTACTTCCTTGCAATAAAGTTCAAATTCCCTAAAATAACTTAAGAAGGGATTTTAGAACTCATGCTGGTCGTATCTCTGAGAATGTTGTTTTAACCCTTCATTCTCTAATCTAGTACTTTGATTATATGCATGTGGAACTTTATCTCTAATTGTTCTTATGTTGGAACTTCTTCTTCATATTTTTCATCCCTTTGTAGCTCTGCATTTTGTGTAATTTTTTATCTTTATCTTTCGGTCCACTAGGTCTTTAGATATGTTTATTTAACCTATTGAGTTTTTAATCTCATTAGTTGTTTTTTTTTTTTACTTAGTTTATTTAGTTATTTTTTATGTTTTCCTGTATCTTATTCCTAATTTAGACTTTCAATGTGATATTTCATTGCTTTAACCATATATGACACATTTATTTTACAATTTATACTGGGCAGTTCCAATGTCCAGAGTCTGTGTGGATCTGTTTCCTATTTAACTTGTCTACTATGCATAATTTCCTTTTGCAATTTTTGATTGTTTTTGTGAATTCTTACTTTTTTTTTTTTTGAGTTGGAGTCTCACTCTGTCGCCCAGACTGGAGTGCAGTGGCCACTCCCGGCCACCGCAGCCTCGACCTGCTGAGCTCTGGCGATCCTTCCGCCTCAGCCTTCCGAGTAGCCGGAATTACAGGCATGCGCTACCACGCCCGGTTGATTTTTTTTATTTATTGTAGAGATGAGGTCTCGCTGCCCAGGCGGGTCTCGAACCCGCGGGCTCAGGCAATCCACTCACCTCAGCCTCCCAAAGGCGCGGGATTACAGGCTGAGCCACCGAGCCCGGCGAATTCTTACTTATGAAGCTTCATGTCAGGCTTTCTTTTAGGGCTTAGATGGCTGGAACATTGTTTCAGAGAGAATTTTCACTGTCATCTTTGGGTTAATTTAAAATAAGTTATTGGTTTGCTGTTGTGTTGACTGCATGAGTAGTGTGGGAGCTAGTGTGGAGGATACAAACTCTCAGAAGTAACATTTTACTACCCTTTCTAGATTTTTTTTTCTTTTTTCTTTTTTTTTTTTTTTTGGTTCATGCTTTCACTTGAGAGGTTCTGGTCCTTTACGGTCTTATACATATCTCCAATAATACATTGAGGCCTCCAACTTCCCACCTTACATAGGCCCTAGGTAGGCATTAGTATCCAAGTGATCAGTAAATCTCAGATCTAAATTACTAGGCTTGACTCTCCAGATTAATATTATTTTTCTTTTCTTTTCTTTCCTTCCTTTCCTTCCTTCCTTCCTTCCTTCCTTCCTTCCTTCCTTCCTTCCTTCCTTCCTTCCTTCCTTTCTTTTTTCTCACTCTGTCACCCAGGCTTGAGTGCAGTGGCTCACTCACGGCTACCTACAGCCTTGACCTTCTGGGCTCAGGTGATCCTTCTGCTTCAGTCTTCCAAGTAGCTGGAACTATAGGCATGCATCACCATGCCCAGCTAACTCTTTGATTAACTGTAAAGACAAGGTCTTGCCAAGTTGCCCAGGCTGGTCTTGAACCCTTGGACTCAGGCAATCCTCTCGCCTCAGTCTCCCAAAGTGCTGGGATTATAGGCATGAGCCACCATGCCTGGCCCAGATTAATATTTCTGCTATATGTTTAGCCTCTGAGGATTTTCCTTACTTTCATGTTAACTCAAGGATGCACTTAAAACATTTAAAACATTTTATCCATTATTTTCAAAGTTTTATGGAGATATGAGGTTTTCAGGATATCCTGTTGTTTACTAGGACAGAACACTGTAATTATCTCTGATCAATTCCTCTTTTATATTCCATGTCTATCCATACTGAGCATCCTCCCTTCTCTGAAAGTGCTGGGTTTTTTACTTCCTCCAGAACTTTGCAAGCTCTGGTGTCTCTGTACCATCTCTTCTACTCATCATTTGGGTCTCAGCTTACATATTATTTCATGTCCTATTCTGAGTTTTCTTTGACAAAGTCTTTATTAGACTATATTTAAGTTTCTAACACATTTGCCTATACACTTTTCTTCTATTCTGTCAATTCCCTGAAAGAATTTTCATCCCTGACATTCAGCAGTGTCTGGCACATAGTAGGCACTCATTAGATAAGTGAATGAAGACTTCAGATTCCTTTATATTGCAACCAAGATAACCTAATTATTTTGACTATTTAAAAAACCTCTTCAACACTAGAAAATATAGTACCACCTATCTTTATTTTGAAATAGTTTAAATTCCAAAGACATTACAAAAAGAGTAATGTATGCTCACTTTCAGCATACCTTTCATTTAGCACAATATCCTTTATAAATACTTAATGAACTTACAAGCAAGTTTTAAATAAAAGTCTTTAGGGATGGGGAAAAAATCTGAAAGAGGAAGTGATAAGTATGAATAGATGCTGAGGCTGACTGGAGATCATAAAAGGGCTTGGGTGCTAACATTCAGATGGGAACATATGCTGACATATTCTCTCTAAGCAGAGACAGGAGTTAGAACCAAGACTTCTACATGAAGCTTGGATTCTCAAAGAGCTGTTCCTCAGTGAAAGGATGGACTAGAAGAAATCCACCATCAGCAAAGGGAGATGACAGAGAAGCATCGTTCATCTCAGTCTAGTTTCTGGAGAAAAAATGGAGGGAAGTGCTAGTAGATAACTTTCTCACTTGAAAAAAAGCCAGGCTCTGTGGCTTAGCCTGTAATCCTGTGCCTTGGGAGGCTGAGGTGAGTGGATTGCCTGAGCCCCGCCTGGGCAACTTGGTGAGACCTCATGTCTACAAGAAATAAAAAAGGCCGGGCTCGGTGGCTCAGCCTGTAATCCCGTGCCTTTGGGAGGCTGAGGTGAGTGGATTGCCTGAGCCCGCGGGTTCAAGACCCGCCTGGGCAGCGAGACCTCATCTCTACAATAAATCAAAAAATCAACCGGGCATGGTAGTGCATGCCTGTAATTCCGGCTACTCGGAAGGCTGAGGTAGAAGGATCGCTGGAGCCCAGCAGGCGAGGCTGCGGTGGCCGGGAGTGGCCACTGCACTCCAGTCTGGGCGACAGAGCGAGACTCCAACTCAAAAAAAAAAAAAAAAAAAAAGAAATAAAAAAAATTAGCAGGGGTAGTAGCGCACCTGTAGTTCCAGCTACTTGAAAGGCTGAGGCGGAAGGACTGCTGGAGCCCCAGCAGGTCGAGGCTGGACGACAGAGTGAGACTCCAACTCAAAAAAAAAAACAAAAAACAGAAAATTCTTTACTACAGGCCAGCCTCATGCTGATCTAGAGTTCAAATTTCTACCCTATATAGCTTCAGTTCCCCATGCTAATAATAATGATAGCAATTGGCCCTGGAATATCATGGATGCCTGGGAATAAAAGTGAAATTGCCCTGGAGGAACCAACTCTCAACCGAGGTTGCACAAAACTCCAATAGATAAAGTTACCCTTCAAATATGTTCATAATTCAGCTTCTAATTTAAAATTTAAAACAGTCTATCTTCAGCTAAGTAAGGAGAGACAATAAGTCCCCAAGAACTTTCAATAATTGATTTTTAGATGAGAATAATAAAATAAATACATAAAGGAAGAATTGCATTCGAGAAAAGAAAAAACACCATAAGCTGTATGTAAAGCAGAGCTGAAAAGAACAAACAAGCATTTAGAAATGAAAAATATGGTTATTGACCCAAAAAGTCAGTGGATGGGTTAAACAGAAGACTTGACACAGCTTAAAGGAAAATCAATCAACTAGAATTTAGAGCTGAGAAAATTACTCCCCATCCCACTTGAATGTTTCTCAGAGATGTGTGATGGGAGAAGAAAGTTCTTCAAATTTCATACATTAGATTAAGAGCTAGAAAATGTGAAAGTGATGTTGAAACGTGAAGGACAAAATAGGAAGGTCCATCAACAACAAGTATGGGTTCCCAAATAAGAGAATGAGGAGGCAAAATTTAAGGAGATAAAGATTGGGAATTTTCTAAAATTGTTTTAAATATGAAATCTGCCTGGCTCGCGTCTGTAATCCCAGCACTTAGAGGCCAAGGTGAGAGGATTGCCTAAGCCCAGGAGTTCGAGGCCAGCTTTAGCAACATGGCAAGGTCTTGTCTCTACAATAAATTTTTGTAAAAAGTTAGCCAGGCATCATGGTGTGCACCTGTAGTCCCAGCTACTTGGAAGGCTGAGGTGGAAGGACCACCTGAGCCCAGCAGGCTGAGACTGGGGTGGCCATGATCATGCCTCTGCACTCCTGCCTGGGTGACAGTGAGACTCCAACTCAAAAAATAAAGATAAAAATATATATATATGAAATCTCACAATGAAAAGACACATTCGATGTAGAGCACAATCAGTGGATAGAATGACAGAAAATCGGTAGACAGGAAAAAAAAAAAGACTGAAACATGAGTGGAAGCAGCTGAGACGTTTCAGATGACATCTAAGAAACTGGTCAATCTTCCATTATTCCCATAGGAGAAGAAATAAGAGGGAATATGCAGTTCTCTCCCTGGAAAATAAAACAAGCTGACTACTTTGGGTAATATGCTGAGGCTTTCTGGGTGGAACAGTTTTTACTTCTTCCAATGTGCAGGCTCAAGTTACAACCACTTCAGCTGTTTGTAATCAGATTGCCTTCCAGCCACAGTTTGGATCTGCCTTTGACAATGTCACCAGTTACAATGAGTGCTGGATATTTTGACAAGCATAAAGAAATGACAGTCTCTTCCACATCTTTAAAATTAAAAATTTATAAAAAATGGCAGTCTCAACTCTCAGGAAATGAGTCTTATCTCTCATTTCCATATTGTCTAATGTGGCCTGCAGATCATTGTTTATGAAAAAATTCAAGTTAAGTTTAAACTGAGAGCTCTAATGATTACTTTCCATCACCCTTTCCTTGTTATCATTTGTACAAATTTGTGGCATACATATGAAATTCTGGTGGATGTATATCATGTGTAGTAATCAAATCAGGGTATTTAGGGTGTCCATCACCTGGGTATAGTGCATTTTCATTAACTATAGTCACACTACTCTGCTGTCAGACATTCAACTTATTTCTTCTATGTTACTGTATGTATGTACCCATTAACCCACATTTCTTCATCCTCCCTCCTCCCGTGCATTCACTCTTCCCCAATAGATCACTAATAATAGTGACCAATAATAGACCACTCTGTTATCTATTTTTTTCACTCTCTACCTCCATGTTCTCAAATTCTTAAACTCCCACTGGATGCAGTGGCTCACGCCTGTAATCCCAGCACTTGGGAGGTAGAGGTGAGAGGATTGCCTGAGCCTATGGGTTCGAAACCAGCCTGGGCAACATGGCGAGACCTCGTCTCTACAATAAATCAAAAAATTAGCCAGGCATGGTGGTGCATGCCTGTGGTTCCAGCTACTTGGAAGACTGAGGCGGAAGGATTGCCTGAACCCAGCAGGTTGCGGCTATAGTGACTGTGAACATGCCACTGCACTCCAGCCTGGGTGACAGAGAGAGACTTTGACTCAAAAAAAAAAAAAAAATTAAATTCCCACATATAAGTGAGAACGTGCTATATTTACTCACTAATAGCAGTGGTATTTATTGTGAGTGTGTGGATGTGTGTATATATTTTACCATAACTGTAGAAATGGTTTTAGGAAAGTTTTGAAAATACAGGGAAATGTAATCTCACATTAATTTTCTAGAATGTCTGCCAGACACTGTGGTGCTCCGTGAAAGGCTTTTGTCGCTCTAAACTGGACGCTGCTGCAGATGGGACGCGCTGTGGTGAGAAGAAGGTGACGGATGTGCCTGGTTGAGGAAGGAAACTGGGAGGGTGGTGGGCACAGAATTCTTGGGAGGAACTGGGAAGGAGGTTCAGGAGGGCAACTCTCTCCAAGTGAAGAGCCAAGAATGGAGGTCTTGCAGTCAGGTCAGCCAGAGGAGAGGATCCCTTGTCGACCTCTCCTGGTGATTCTGTACGGGTACAAGTAGTTAAGAAGAGTGAGCCCACTTCCATACTTAGTGAAAACGGCTGTCCCGTCTTTCCCTGATGTACCTCTGTGGAGTTTGTGATGAATAAAATCTGCTAAGCTTGTTGTCAACCCTTGTTTTGACTTTTTCCCTCCATATTGATGATTGGAAAGGACAAGCCAGTGGCTTCTTCTTTCTAAAAATGCAGGATTTCGACCATTTATTTAGGCCATATTTCTTCCTCACCATCTGATGTGATTGCGTTTTTTAAAGTTCTGCTCACTGAGCAGGAAAGTCATATACCCAAGATTCAGAGATGTTAGCAATCCCCCAGATTGCCTGAGAACGGGATTACATGTGCTCCTCAACTAAATCAGCAGGGTTTGTTGTGGACCTAGGACTTAGGTGTTTAATGGGTATCTTTATCCAGTTTGAGTGTGGCATGACTTGTCACTGAGATCATAGAACCTGGTCAAAATATACTGAGACACGAAAAAATAACGAAAAAAGAGATGAGCAGATAAAACATGCCCAACTCCTTTAGGAAACGTAGCCATTTTTAAAAACCAAGTTGCACTTCCTTTTCTTTACATCCTAAACTGATAATTGTGGAAGGATTGCCTAGAAGAGGGAGAAAGATTTTTTTTTTTCTGAGTTGCTTGAAAACCCAGAACTGCAAACAATGTGTGGGTTACAGGAAACCAGAATTTTTTTCTTTTTCTTTTTTTTTTTTGAGTTGGAGTCTCACTCTGTCATCTAGACTGGAGTGCAGTGGCTGCTCCCGGCCACCGCAGCCTCGACCTGCTGGGCTCCGGCGATCCTTCCGCCTCAGCCTTCCGAGTAGCCGGAATTACAGGCATGCCCAACCACGCCCGGTTGATTTTTTGATTTATTGTAGAGATGAGGTCTCGCTGCCCAGGCGGGTCTCGAACCCGCGGACTCAGGCAATCCACTCACCTCAGCCTCCCAAAGGCGCGGGATTACAGGCTGAGCCACCGAGCCCGGCGAATTTTTTTCTTGACATAAGAAAGAACTTCCCCACAACTCGTATCTTTTAGCAGTGAAATGGACTATTTGCAGGAGGATGAGTTCTTTGTTGCAGTCATTAAACACCCATAGAGGCTATAAAGAAGTTCTATTCACTGTGCCAGTCTGTGAACTGTTGTGGTCTGCAACAAGATAAGGATCTTGCACCAGAAAGTAAATCAACTGTGTTATTAAGCGATTATGTTACTAAGCATACTAAGCTGACATGCTTTTCATAGCAAGATTTTTCTTGATAAAAGCAATGGTGTGTTAATTTACATTCTGGCATGCAATCTGCTAGCCACACTGAGTAGCACTCCTTCATTGGCTGTGACTAAGCGCCATCAAGTTTCCTTCCACTCTTGAAACTTCTCTGATTCTAAAACTCAAGACTCTTGGTAGAAACCGTTTTGAGGCTTTCTTTGTTTAGCATCTGATGTGTGACTGTAGGAGGTCTACTTGCTTAGGGAGTATTGGGTTTAGCCCTCTAGGATTCCTGTCCCTGCTTGCTACCGGAACCTTCCTGACATGTGCATCTCCTTCCTCTTCCCTTTCCAGTGGTGTATGGCTGGCAAATGCATCACAGTGGGGAAGAAACCAGAGAGCATTCCTGGAGGCTGGGGCCGCTGGTCACCCTGGTCCCACTGTTCCAGGACCTGTGGGGCTGGAGCCCAGAGTGCAGAGAGGCTCTGCAACAACCCTGAGTAAGTCCAGACAAATGTATTTCCCTTCATTCCACAAGTGCTGGGAGGCCAGTCCTGAATGATACGACCTCAGTGACCCCAAGTGCCTTGAGATAAATTAAATGTGTTTCCCAAGACAAAAAGAAATCAGAAGATTCACAGAGAGTAAAAAAAAAAAAAAAAAAAGTAATTCTGTTTTGTTTTGTTTCATGTTGACTTGGCACTGAATTCTTACTAAAATTTGTATAAGTGAGATGGTTCCAATATTTGGGAAAATAAGCAAATTTCTTTTAAATGGGCAATTTATGTGACAGCCTCTAGGAGATTATGCAAATCTTTCTAGATAACTCCACTGTATCAGTGAGAAATAAGTTATACCCAATTTTGCTGATAAGATTGTACCTTGATTTACATCATAATGAAGGTACAGTTTTATAAAAATATTTCCCCTTATGTAACTAGTAAAATAGATACATTTTTGGTAGAATAATTATTTTTAATGTTTTAGATAAGGATTCTTGTAAACCCTGAAGTAATTAAGGCTGTTAAGGTTTCTGTATATGTTATTTCATAAGTGGTTTTCAGTTTTTTTAAATTAAATTGCTTAATTTTTCATGTTACATTTGTATGACAATATTATATAAAAGCTTAAATTTGCTTGTTTTCCAAATATATTTTACATTCTTAATTTTATTATTTCTTGATATATTGGCCCCCAGGTAATTTTAGAAAGTATACATGTGATGTCATCTTAAAGTGGAAAACATATTAAGCCTCTTTTGCCTAGATTTACATTTATCTGCTTTGAAGAGTAAGAGTCACATTTTTTTCCTTTATTTTATTGTAAAGATGTGGGGTACAAGTCAGGATTAGCTACACAAGCAGTCTACGTGCAGGTCAAGTTTGGGCCTCCAACTGGTCCTCACTTCCCTTGGTTCAGGATCAGGTACCCTAAGTGATATTTTGTGCCTCTCCTGCTGCAGTGTTTCACCACTGGTGATCCCTCTCTTATAGTACTGTCATAAATGTTCAGGACCCACTTATGAGTGAGATCATGTGGTAGTTAGTTCTTTGTTTCTATGATAGATCACTGAGTATGATAGACTCTAGATCCATCCAAGTTGCTGCGAAGTCCATAATTTTGTCCTTCTTTATGGCTGTGTAATAATACTCAATCATATATATGTACCACATTTTCTTTATTCAGTCCACTTATGATGGGCAGCAGGATTGGTTCCATGTTTTTGCTATTGTGAATGGTGCTACAATAAATGTGCATGTGCAGGTATCTTTTTCATAAAATGATTTGAGTTCCTCTGGGTATATTCCCAGTAGGGAGATTGCTGGGTTATATGGAAGGTCAATTTCAAGTTCTTTTAGAAATCACCACACTGTTTTCCATAGAGGTTGAACTAGTTTGCATTCCCACTAACAGTGTAGAAGTGTTCTCTTTTCTCCTCATCCTCACCATGTTTGTTGTTTTTTTGAGTTATAACTGATGGCCATCCTTACTGGAGTTAGGCGGTATCTCAATGTGATTTTGATTTGCATTTCTCTGATGATTAGTGAGGCTGAGCAGTTTTTCATATATCTGTTGGCTGTTCATACGTCTTCTTTTGAGAAGTGTCTATTCATGTTTTTTGCCCACTTTTAAATAGGGCTGTTTGGTTTTTTCCTTTCAGCTTGTTTGAGTTTCTTGTAGATACTGGATGTTAGGTGTTTGTCAGATATACAGTTAGCAAATATTTTTTCCCATTCTGTGGGTTGTCTCCCCACTCTCTTGATGGCTTCTTTTGCTGTGCAAAAGCTTTTCAATTTGATTAGGTCTCACTTGTTTATCTTATCTTTTATGGCATATACTTTTAGGATTATTATCAAGAATTGGTTGCCTATTCCAATGTGCAAAACTCCTGTGTTTTCTTCTAAGATTCTTATAGTTTGAGATTTTATGTTTAGGTCTTTGAACTATTTAAAATTGATTTTTTTTATATGGTGATAGGTAGGGGTCCTGTTTCATTCTTTTGCATGTGATCAGTCAGTTTTCCCAATACTATTTGCCGAGTAAGGTCCTCTCTCCTCCAAGGTTGTTACTGATGTCTTTCTCAAAGATGATTTGGTTGAGAGATCGAGTTTTTGCTTCTGAAATCCCTATCTTGTTCCATTGGTCTATATGCCTGTTCTTGTGCTAATACCAGGCTCTTTTGATTATTGTTGTCTTACAGTAAAGATTAAATTCTGGAAGTGTGATACCTTCTACTTTGTTTTTTGGTTTGTTTGTTTATTTGTTTTGCTAAAGACTGTTTTGACTATTTTTGCTCTTTTTTGTTTCCATATGAATTTCTGTATTGTTGTTTCCAGGTCTTAGAAGAATGATATTGGTAATTTGATGGGTATTGCATTGAATCTACAGATTGCATCCGGTAGCATGGAAATCTTAATAATACTGATTCTTCCAATCTATGAGCATGGAATGTTTTTCCATTTGTTTGTTTCTTCTTTGATTTCTTTGAGTAGTATTTTGTAGTTTTCATTGTAAAGGTGTTTTACTTCTCTGGTTAGAAAGATGCCAAAGTATTTCATTTTTTTGTGGTTAGTGCGAATGGGATTATGCTTTTTATTTGGTTCCCTGCCTGCTTGTTGTTTGTGTGTAGAAATGCAGTTGTCTTTTGCATGTTGATTTTGTACCCTGAGACTTTGCCAAAGTCATTTATCATTTATTACTGATAAAGAATCTGTTTTTGGCAGGTTCCTTTGGGTTCTCAAGGTATAGGAAGAGTCACACTTTTTAAAAGGCAAGCAATAAAAGTGGTTTTATCCCTCAGTATCTCAGTTCCAAATAGTATTTCTCTTTTTTATTAATAAATATATTACTATATATGTGAGTATGTGAATTTATATGTATATACACACATACACACACACACTCGCTATCTCTCTATTTATACTGTATATTTTTTCTGAGGGTTAATAAGTTAATATCTGCATATAATTTAACATCCCTACTAATAATAAACTGTTAATAAATGATAGTTGTTATAATAGCTTTATCATTTACCATACACATAAGCACACATCTGAAAAATCTTGATGAAATTATTTTAAAATTTTATGCTTTGTTGTATGATTAAGTAAATGATTGTAACTTTAAAAATTCAAAACCAGGAATTTTTTCATAAAGCACTTTAGAGAAAATTGTTATTTAACAATTTGTTTCAATTTGATCAGAAATTTGGTTTTTATTTGAGAGATTAGAAAATATAGGCAATGTGCTGTGGGACTTATTGTCAAAATAGTATACTCAGTCACCACCAGTATGTAACTTTCTTGGGAGGATGGTTATTGACCTATGGTTCTCAGAGAAGGGCCATCCTATTTGAGGAACTATAGGGTGCTTCTTTAACTGGGCTTCAGGGAAAAGGTGGCCCTAATTCCCATCTCCAAGGCCACAATTCATCATAGAGTCTCCTTAGGGGAATGAACATGTCTGTCCTCCGTAGCTGGTTTGCTTAAGTTCGTTGAGAACATTGCCAATGGAACCACGTAACAGATTCAGTTCTGTGATTTAAAAAAGATTTAGGTCACTGCATAAGCTAGTGGACCTTGATACTGTATCTGGGATGTTGGTCATCTGTCTAGTGAAAACTCAACAGGGCTGGGCTCATAAGATACTGTCAGCAAAATTGGTTAGGAATATGGAAATGAATTGGAGAGATGCCAAGGCATAGAGTATCACTCCATCATCGTAAATTGAAAACCAGCCTGACCTCAAATATCAAGGGCAATTCTTAAGACCTACTATAGGGAGTCAAAAAATGACTAGGGAGTCAAAAAATGACTAGGGAGTCAAAAAATGACTAGCCTACTGTTTGAACTGCCTTGGTCAAAGCTCTTGTCTGTGCAAGGAACAGAAACCTATTCAAGCCACATTAAGTGAGTGATGTTACAGAAAATCTTACGGAAATTCAAGGAGAGCAAAGTGTAGTAGACCCAGTAAGAACTCCAACCACAATCAGGACTGGACTAGATTGCCAGGATTTATGGTTCTGTCTCCTGAAACTGCATGGTTAGGCATTATAACACAGTGGATAAGAGCTCAGGCTGTGGGTTAAGGCAGACAGACAATGGTTCAAATCTTGACTCTGCCACTACCAGCTGGGAACTTTGGGAAGATGTCCTAGTTATTGGTGGCTCTAGGAGATAATTTCATCTGGACTGCTTCACTTGGCACGACTTCTGCCTTTGCACTGAGAAGCCACTTCTCATCCATCCTTTGAGACCATTCTCCAGGACCACCACTCCTGCGTCTTCTTTCCCTTAACCTCACTTCCATGACTCTCCTTTCACAAAACTCTCATTGTACATACAGTCAGGGATACATAGTTGCTGCCTTACTTTTTTTTTTTCATTTCTTATGTAGGTTTTTTTCTCTCTCCTCAATGAGATTATGCACTTCTAGGAAGCCTAGGGCATGGGTTGACCTTCTTTTGCAGTCTCTTTCCCCCTAGACGTGGTATTGAACACGTGGTTATAAATACTGATTATTTTCACACTAACCACAAATACTGTCATTTATTGAGCTCTTACTTTGCATTAGCTACCTTACTAAATTTTTATGTGCAATGTCTCATTCAGCATTGAATGAGATAGCATTTTGTGAGATAAAAACTATTACGCTCACTTCACAAATGAAAAATATTGAGGCCCGGAGACATAAGTTAACTTATTGAGAGTCATCTAACCTTTTTTAGTAAAAAGGTAAGGCCAGATTCAAACTCCAGGCAGTTGGGCCCATTATGCTGCACTGCAATGGGAGGCACAATCCCTGACTCAGACATCGCAGCAAGATGGAGCCAAGAAGGCATACTACATTGCCTGGGAACGTTATCGAAAAATACACAGTTCCTTTGCTTTTCTGAGAGCTATTTTTCTCTATTCCCCTCTCTGCTTTCTTGAGATCTATTTATCCTAATGGAAAGATGATATGCCTTCAAGTGTATTGCAAAGGAAATAAAAATTTGAAAATGATTGTTCTAAAATAAGATTAATGAATTCATTCATTGAATGTTTAAGAGCCTTCTACACTCAAATACTACTTAGGTACCACAGAGGACATAGAGTTTGGATTGAGTCATCAGAGAATTACCTTTGGGAATAAGTTCAGGAAGTGCTTACAGTTGGTACATAAAGTGTCCTTTAAGAAGAATCCAAGAAGGAGACATGATCACATAGCATTCATTTTATCCTTCAAGTTTGGTCAGAATGTACACACGTGGAGACTAAGAGACAGCAAATGTACCCAAAGGCACCGAATATAAATACTAGATAAGACAGCATGTACTGCTGGAGTGGTGTACAGAAGAAGGGGAGTATGGGAAGTGAATTGTGAACGTGAGTTAAGGCACGATCATGAGGGCTTTGGATGCCAAGCTCAAAAGGCTGATGTAATAATTGGATTCCATTAGAGGGTTTTAAACTAGAAATTAAAATAGTTAAGGTAATCTGAAACATTATCAGATAATAGTTTGTACGGTGTGTTGAATTTTTTATAAAGAAGGCAGAAAGAAGATAGGAGTGGAGATAAGAATTATACTGGTTTGATAATTGCAGAGTTGAAAAGGAGGAAACAAATGTAAAGATACAACTGATGACCAGGCAACTGATTGACCGTGGGGTCCTAGGAAAGCCAAGTTTGAATGATTCTAAAATCTGACCACCTTTCAGCTTGCTAAACAGGAGTCAGAGAAGGAGTAGGTTAGAAAGGGCAGTAATGTGTCCCTTTCAGCATATATTTTGCCTGGAGGATATACAGATGAAAAAGGTATACAGACTATTTCAAAATAAGCTAATATACACTTTGGACTGAAATGTTTGCAGCCAAGAAAAAAATGTATGCAATTGGAAGCATTTATTTAAAAGGCAAGTATTGAGGGCAGACAGAGACATAGTTTGGCAAAGAAAAGGCATGGCCAAATACCAGTGGAGTTTTAAAAGAAAAAGTCAACCTCGGAGGAAACTAAAAGAACAACTGACTATTTTACTTGTAGACCAAAGTTTGGAGGGAAATACTGCACTGGAGAAAGAAAACGTTATCGTTTGTGCAATGTCCACCACTGTCGCCCAGATGCACCAACGTTTCGGCAGATGCAATGCAGTGAGTTTGACACTGTTCCCTACAAGAATGAGTTCTACCACTGGTTTCCTGTTTTTAATCCAGGTAAGGTACTATAACAGTATGTCTCAAATCTAGGGCCATAGTTTTTCTCAGGAAGCATTTGTATGCCAGGTTTTCTGTGTTCCCTGCAGTTTGACAAATGAATTGTGCCATCAGGAATTTTACATGTTAGAAGATGAAAACACTGACCTGGTTAAGATGGTCAGTAGGTGTTGAAGGCTGGCTGTGTCCAACTCTGAGCTTTGTGAGAGGTAAAAGAGAAGTTTATAAAGCATGGTGACTCGCTTCAAAACAACTGAGGTGTAACTGAGCAATAAATAGGGCATGTAAAAATTCAATAACTAGTTGCTTGTTGAGGGACATGTGGAACTGACTGTGATTTCGGCAGAAATTCAGAAGAATAGGTCATTGTGGGTTTGAAGTAATTGCAAAAAAAGGCTTCCAATGAAGCAGTTGATGAATCATAAGCATGAGTAGTCTTTCATGAATGGCACGAGTAGTCTTTCTATTGGACGAAAGAAGAGGGAAGGCATTCAAAATAGTCATTCCAAGTGGTAGGAGAATAGCAGCATAATAAGAATGTCTTCATCAGAAATGAATAAGAGCCAGCTCTGGACCAGAAATCAGTATTTCATATGTATGAGAGTATGGGAAGGATAAAAGATCAAATCAAACTTCTAAAGGATAAACATCAGGGCTGGGGACAAAATGGAGTTGGAGAATAGAACAGAGAGGCTTTGACAAAGCTTCCTGAGTCAGGACCAGTTACACATTCTTTCCTGAAAATGAAGAAGGATCAATGACTATTAGCTATGCATAAAACAAAACAAAACAAAACTTATGTGTGCTGTTTTGGTGTTATTTAAGCAGGAAAGAAAACAGAGAAGACTTTTCTGAGCTAAGGAAATTTGAAGCAAGGTAGTAAAAAAATAGCTAATCAAATTTTTCATGATTTTTAAGTTCCTGAAATTCTGGTGTGATAGGACACAAGAAGAATCATAGATTTGAGAATCATGAATCTGGGCTGTTAGAACAATGATGTAAGCAATCATTTTTGAAAGAAAGATTTTGCTGTGCTTTGGTTACTTTGGGTCTCCAAAATACCCAGATAGCTATTGGTTGTCAAGGGCAACAACTACTCCTTTCCTCAATTGTTTAGTATAATTCATGGTCTAGGAAAGTGAGTCATCTTGTTATTGGCGCAATTTAGCTTCCTGAGTCAGGCATTCGAATACAGGAATACACATGCATGTATTCAGGTGAATTCCAAAAATAGCTAGTGATGAAAGGTACATCCATTTGGTATGATCTATACCCATGTTTTGCACACTCTCTGTTTTATCAGAACTGTTTGAATCAGTGGTCCCATGGAGCTTGAATGAACTGCCTTTCAGAACTAAGATATTATGACTGCCCCATAGTGTGCCAGGTGACTAGTTTGAAAGGTCCCCCTTTCAGATGGAGGGTTGTATTTGTGTCTACTTAACTCTGATAGCTCAAGTAGCTGGACTTAGAATAAAGAGATTTGATTTAGCATTGCTTTTCATTTATTTCTATGTGTTTATCATGTACCTACTTTTTGCCTGGCATTACAATAGGTACTAAAGAGTTGAGAGTTATAAGAGTAGACATAAACTTCACTCGCTTTGGACTGATTGGTTTGCATCTGTAACTGGGATTAAGTTTGGCACCCGCTGAGCTCGCTGCCTACCTGGGCTATCAGGATCTATTCTCTGTCCTGGTGGCTTCTTCATAGGCTCTTGTGCTATTATTTGGCACAGTGACTTACCTGTTAACCTGATTAGCTACTACCTTGACTATCACACTGATTTCTTTTCTTTTCTTTTCTCTTCTCTCTCTCTCTCTCTCTCTCTCTCTCTCTCTCTCTTTCTTTTTGAGAAAGCAGGGTTTATTGAGAAGATAGAAAAGCTCCCACATTTCTTTCCCCATTAAACTCTATCATATAGAGTTATTATTTGCTTAGTAAACAGACACCCCTGGTGGCGGCAAGTAGGTAGTTCATGTCAACAGTGATAAATGGAGCTCTTATTCTGTGCCAGGTATCCAGCATCTTGTCCCCAGCCAGGCTTCCTTTAAAAGTCATCAGAGGAGAAAATAAATATATACAGTAGAGTTTTCTACCCCTTCAGTGGACAGCGATACTCACCTGGTAAATGACCTTGGACAGATTTGCTAAGTAACCAATGTCAGAAGAATCAAAAGTTCAAACGTTTGGAATGAACCTAGAAACGTCACCACATCTTGTAGTTTTCCAACTCTGTTCCATGGAATTCCATAATGTCTAAAACTTCTTGATTCTAATTTTAGTATTCAGGAGAAAATTTTAGACTATTTTGTTTATTTTTTTGTTTATTTTTATTGATGTATATTAGATGTACACATTTTCAGAGTGTATGGGATAATGTAATACGTTCATATAATCAAATCAGGGTAATTGGGATATCAGCACCTTAAATATTTATCCTTATGCTAGGATCATTTGAATTATTGTCTTTCAGCTATTTTGAATTGTACAATGGATTAATGTTAATTATGGTCATGCCACTGATCTATCAAACACCAGGTCTTATTTCTTCTATCAAAGTGTATGTTTGTAAGCATTTATAAACTCTTTTAAAAAGTCCAATAAATAGTAATGCTTCCACTAAAAATATATATCAGTTTTCAATATATCAAAGACAACCAATGCATTAACTTAGGCAAATTAATTTGGTTTTCTACAGGCCTTAGAATAAAAGTCTCCTCCTAACTCAAATACCCCAAGACTGCCGATTGAGTTGTTCTAAATTGTTATTATTTGCAACTTCTTGTCTGTAGAAATCAGGATTTTTTCAACACTGTGCAACCAAAAACCCAAAGAAGAAAAGCTACAAATAATGTCTATAAGTGCCATCTATAAGCCTGATTTCAAAATTTTCTATTCATCTCAGTGGTCTCTATAGATCTCCCAAACTTATTTTGAACTGTCGCATACTTGAACTTACAAAATTTATACCTAATTAAATTCTTATATCTATCTGCTTTATTTACTTTTCATTTGAAAAAGGACAAACAATTCCCTGTTTAAAAAGTTTGAAACCTACTAACCTAGATCAACCTACTTTCCAATACAAGCATTTTCTTCACAGCATTCCTGATTTTAAATTTTATCCAACTCCACTTGATCACATTCATGTAGGTACCCATGGGATAAGCTGCCATGCAAGATCCACTATAAATAGCTTCTATATTCATGATCTCACTGTCCCCCTCCCCATCCTTTAGAGATGAAGAAACTGAGTCTCAGAGGGGACAGTCACTTATTCTAGGCTACAAGATTATAAATAATGGAGCTAGAATTGAAGTACAAATCTGTTTTACTAAGACACTGGTTTTGTGTGTGTGTGTGTGTGTGTGTGTGTGTGTGTGTGTGTGTGTGTGTGTGTGTTTTAAACTAACTTGTGTGGGCTCTTAAGGACTTTGTTAGCCCAGGGTAAAAAAAAAAAAAAATTGTTTACTTCCTGCATCTTCTATGGGGAGATGAAGCAATGATCAGAGTCTGATATCAATATCGATATCATCACATCTAACTTCTTAGATTTTTTTCCTTCTCGAAACACCCAAATAGTCCTTCATTTAGTCTAATTTTTTTTATTGTTGCTCTTAAATATTTAAGCCCTATTAGTGCTTGATTCTAGTGAAGTTTTCCAGCATGTATCAGATGTGGAGGGCCTGAAACAAGGTTACAACATTTGCTCTTCAAGAGACCTTGTGAGATAGGATCTTTCAAGATATCTTCAAGGAATTGATGGAGATTCAGTTCCCTAGAAGCAGATTTGAAGACAGATACTGGCATGTGGGAAATTCAACAGCTGTGGAAGGGAAGAGAAAGGAAAGAAGTGGAATTGAGCAAGGGAGAAGCTGGGCTGCAGTGCAGTTCCAGCTATGGAGTCATTGGACCCTACGGGAGCTCTGTACCCAGAATGGACCTTCAGAGTTACCATAGTTGTGGTGGGAGAACCAGGTCTGTATATTCTACGCAGCACAGTCACTGGGTGTGATCTGTCCAAAAAGGGATGTGTATCCTTGGACAAGGAAGCTCTCTTCCATCAAGGCAACAACTGAGGACTAATACTAGCAGTCCTCCTGGGAGCTGGAAGGCTGTGTTCCAACACCTGGGAGTGACCTGGGTGGTACACATAGTGTAAAAATATTTGGGGTTTAGATAGAAACAGCCTTTGAAAGAATAATGTAAGTGTGGGGGAGCAACCTGAGAGATATTCTAGACAAACTTCTCATTTCATAACTTAGAATTCTGTGGCTTCAAGGAAGGAAGTGATGGAATAATGATGTAATGATGATGATATTTGCAGACCTCCCAAGCTGTTCACAACCCTCTTTGCCCTCACTTTTCTCTGCAACAGAAGAGGGGAAACTAAGACTCATCAACCTGTATTCTCTCTGCAGACTCTGAATGGCCAGAGATAGAGATGGAAGTCTTGCTGGAAAAGGCTTCTGGGAAAGTTTGTAATTGGTACCCACTGGGCTTGTCCCTAGCTCCCGGCCTGCCTTCATCCTTCCCCTTCCTACTGCCTGAGGGGGCGGCAGTCTCCCGCAACCATGAAGTTGAAAGTCCCTTGCTAAGACGGCTAAGCAGGAAGATAAAAGAGGATAGCCTTAGACTCCTACCTCTGGGTTCTTGTTATATGAGAAAAAAATAAACTCCTGCCCATTTAAGGCAAGGAACAGCAATATTTTCCAATAGCTTATTTTAAACTTATATCAGTACTTGCTCTGTGCCAGGCGCTTCTTGAAGAACTTTATATACATTTTTCCAATTTTATCTCCACAGGAAAATTTTTCAAGAAAAGCTAAGTTTTTGACCCAATTTTTAGAGATGAGCTAATAGGTTCGGAGAACCTAAGTAACTTGTCCAAACTCAGACTATGTGATAGAACCAAGAGTTAGGCTAGTCCTGACTCTGCAGCCTAAATATTAAGCACTAAAGCAGGTACTGGGTTCAGCCATTTCATTAAGAACAATTCACTTAATTTTGAAGTTTCTCTAAGATGATGTTCACATTTTTAAAAAACTTAGACTATTTCATGGCCCAGAAACTCTGGTGGAAGCCCCAACAACTCTTTGTATTAAGCCTCAGTTTATTAAACTTATGAACTTATAAATCTTTCTCTTGAAAACCAGTGTTTTATAAATATTTAAGAATTGATAAAAGATAATTATTATATTTCTTAAACAAATAAGTTGTGATTCTAAGTTTAGTGCCATAGTTCTTAAATGTCTTAGCCAAAAGACAGAACTTAAAAACATACAACAAATAGAAAACTTATTACTGTACTAACCTAATCTAAAACATCAATGACATGGGTTTAATTCATTAAAAAATTATTTATGTGCTTGTTTTTATACCTTTCTATGGTTATTATAGAATATATTCATTTTAATGCCTTCTTATGTTTAGTATATATTTTTTATATATTATAGGAATTAATATTACTGTATTGGAATGTAAAAGAATACTGTTTTAGACTAACCAAAGTTGCAGAGTCTTGGTAATTACGTGACTATTTTTTAGTTGTGATACAGGGTCAGGAGTTTTCATTTTTAATTTTTCCCTTAAGTTGATCATATCCTTGTCTTAAGCTAAGCTTCCTTTTAAACTTTTTATAAGTAGATCAATTATTTATTTATTTATTTTTATATTTTATTTTAAAGATGTGGGGTACAATTCAGGATTAGGTACACAAGTAGACATCCTACAGGTAAAGTTTGAGCCTCCCTTTTGTCCCCACTTTGCCTGGTTTGAGATTAGATATGCTTATTGATGTTGTGACCCACCCCCACCCTGGCAGTTACCTGCTACTGCCAATCCTTTTCTTACAGTATTATGGTAAATGTTCAGAGTCTGCTTATGAGTGATTCCTTTTTAATTTAAAACATAACTTGTCATATCAATAAAACATTTTAAGTTATGCCTTTTACTTGAGACTTAGAATATATTGGAATCTGGTGAAGAACAGCAGGAGAGCATACTGCAGATCCCTTCTGTTCATGTACATGCCTTATTGTCCCATTGGACTTCATTTATGAGCATAAGTTCAAAGATAAAATGATTAAAAATTTCAAGATAGTGATTAACAGAGCTGTCAACCCAATGTGGAGTCCTAAGTGACAGCACACATCTGGTGCCTATGAGGCCTTGTCTGTAAATGGATTTTAGAAACTGAGTTCTTTATTTTTTGAGTCAGGGTCTCACTCTGTTGCCCAGGCTGGAGTGCAGTGGCATGATTACAACAGTCATGGCTCACAGCAACCTTGACTTCCTGAACTCAGGAGATCCTTCTACATTACCCAGGCTGGTCTTGAACTCCTGGGCTCAAGCAGTCCACCCACCTTGGCCTCCTAAAGTGCTGGGATTACAGGGGTGAACCACCACACCCGGCCTGTAGAAACTGGATCCTTTAAAATGGCAAAACTCACATTGAAATCTACTCACAAAAAGTGAAATTTGTCAAAACTCTTCCTTAGCCTGGGAAGTATTTTTATCCTTCTTGGCAAGTTTGAGCTTTCATTTCTAACCATCACTTCTTAAGATCATTATCCAAAAATGTTGAGCCATCCTGTTTGAACAGAATTGAAAATCCAACATTTGATTTAGTAAATCCATCCTGTTTCCTAAGCTCCCTTTGAGAGGATTAATCAGACAGTGTGAGGGTGAGAGTTCACCAGTAAATTAGTTGTAGAGCTTTCACTTAGCTGAATTATAAATGGACTGGAAAACTCTTGAAAGTTAGAGGGGGAAAATATCATATGACCCAGACAAAAGAATGTGTCAGGGCAGGTGAATAAATGTGAGACAATGAAAGTACTCAGCTCTATAGACACGATGGACCCTACAACGTTGATGTCTGAGTCAGAGAATCTGTGATGCCCAGGATGATTGTTGAGAATTAAGACTATCTATTTCCACCCCTACTTCCTCTTGCAGATCCTTTTATCACAGGTCAACCTAATGACATACCCAGAGCCTCTCTAGAGTACCATGAAAGACAAAGGCCAAAAAAGGAGGAGACAAGGAAGCAGGACTTCAGAGTCGGCCTCATAAACAGCTTTAATAGCATATCGTCTTCAATTTGAGTGGCTGCCTTCAAGCACAGGGTTCTCTCTGGCCTAAGGCACACCTATAGGTCATCATGGTGGGAACTCTGGGAGTGTCACAGCAGAGGGTCTACGTGCTGTTATTGTTGTTGTCACAAAGGTTATTTCTAGATATAAGATGTCATAGGTATTCACTTATGTTCAACAGACATTTGTGTTTCTTACAGACAGTGTACTTTGGTCAGCCTGTCTAACCTTGAAGCATGTATTATGAAAACAGGATGGAGGGAAGTTTTGAAATAAGTCCTCTCTCTCATGATCATGGAGATGTGTCATGATCATGAGAGGGGGAAAGGAGACACTTCCAGTTTTCTTGTCTGAGGGCCAAGACTTATTATTTTTAAAAGGAATATATGTCTTGAAAAAATGCAATTGTACCTAATAGAATGAAGTAAAAATAAATTAATATCATCCCACTACATTTAATGTGTTTCTCAGAGGTAACATTGCGAACAGCAGGTTTTTGTTTACACACAAATAGAATCATACTTTTCTGATTCTGCATCTTTCTTGATTCAGTGGAAAGTAGACTAGGGCATCATGGTTTACCTCAAGCCTTTCAGTGACTGCATAGCATTTCATTATGTAAATGTGACTTAATTAGTTTGTCCATTTCTCTCTGCATTTCATTGCTGCAATGAACACCTTCTAGTCTCAGCCCTTCCCAGCATCCTTGAAACAGATAATTCCTTTAGAAAAGCTTCAGAATTCTTCAGGGCTGCTTTATTTTTTTGTTTTATATGTACAAATGAAAAAATTATATCCTAATTCTAAAGCCCAAATCAAAGTCTTAATAAAATTGTTCCCAGGATTCAGCACCTAGATTGATGTTCTGATCCCTAGGAAAACAGAATTGCTCCCGGGTGGTTCCCTCTAGGTACTTTCATTACAATTTGGGCATTGATGATGCTAATCATGCTGCCAGGAATGGAGATACACAGTAATCCTAGTTGTGGTTTGTCCCCAAAATCTTTTGACACTTTTTCATTGGCATTTTGTCCAGTGATCTCTTCAATTCATTTTGACTCTACTCAGACAACTTATCTATTGCACCTTATACAAAATCAGTTGGCATTCTTTATTTGCTTTTACCTCTCTTCCTCTAAGTTTTGGACAGACTTTTTTTTTTTAAGTGTTTGTCTAAAGTTTTAGTGTTTAGGAATTTTGCTCTTAGTTATGTGTATCTGAGTTTTGCACTTTTATTTTCTCTCCACATGGATCATTGCATTCTCCAGGAGACATAGATGTCATTGTGCACTCCGGCTTTGCATCTGGTGCCCGTCCACACTGAAGTGGGCCCATGACAAATGACCTTATAGCCTATGGCTGTATCATTGAGCTCTCAGCTGATCATACCATCAAGAAACTAACAGCCCTGCCCACAATAAACAAATCTAGAAAAGATCCCCCCAAAAAAGTCCCTTCTGAAGAAGATATTCTTGAGTTTTTCACTTAAAGAAAAGCAATATATAACATTAAAAAAGATTATTATTTGAATTCTTTTTACCATATACATGTACTACCTATTAAAATTATTAATTCAGCCGGGCTCGGTGGCTCAGCCTGTAATCCCGCACTTTGGGAGGCTGAGTTGAGTGGATTGCCTGAGTCCGCGGGTTTGAGACTCCTCTGGGCAACTTGGTGAGACCTCATCTCTACAATAAATCAAAAAATTAGCTGGGTGTGATAGTGCGTGCCTGTAGTTCCAGCTACTTGGAAGGCTGAGGCGGAAGGATCGCCGGAGCCCAGCAGGTCGAGGCTGTGGTGGCCGGGAGTGTGCCTCTGCACTCCAGTCTGGGTGACAGAGTGAGACCCCAACTCAAAAAAAAAAATTATTAATTCAATTTATGTTTTAAAAATTATCTTTCTGGTTTTCTGTGTACATATATATAGGTGTGTATTTTATTAAGTAAAATTTTCTGTGCTATAGATCACACTATGTTCATTCACAAGAGTGTAGAAAACTGAACGTTATTAAAATGAATTCACTTAGAAGATAATGAGTTGGACCATTATGATAAGTAGATGGGCTTCAGCTTCAGCAAAAAAAAAAAAAAAAAAAAAAAGCGGGTCTTGTGTTTCTACGTGGTTGTCAATCTGTGTCCAAGCACCTCTTGGACTGGAGGAGAATAAGGGAAAATATTTGTTGGGAGCAGGGTTATGCTGGTAGCGATGTTGATAGTGGTGGTAGTAATAAACTGACCTTGTTGGAGAGGACTGCTCTCCCCTGGAAGGCTATTTACCTTAAAACAACAAGCAGGCATTCTGCCTGCCTGAAGTCCTGCATGGCTTGTTGTAAAAATTTATTTTCTAAGTTGATGTTCAGTACTTTATGTTTACAAGCGCAATTCGATGTTGAATTAAAAGGACTCATCATTTATAACAAAGGGCATAGCATTTTAAAGCAATCTTCCCAATTTAATTCATTATAAAACTTTTTAATTGAAAGAAAGAAAAAGCCTACATTTCAGCATGTGTCTCAGAAGAGTAAAAGATGGAATCATCAGATTAAACAGCATTTGGGGACCATAAGCACAAAGCAACCCTGGGGGGAGCCTGCTGAGCTAACTTACAATGACTTTTCTTTCTTTTTTGCTTCAGCACATCCTTGTGAGCTCTACTGCCGACCCATAGATGGCCAGTTTTCTGAGAAAATGCTGGATGCTGTCATTGATGGTACCCCTTGCTTTGAAGGTGGCAACAGCAGAAATGTCTGTATTAATGGCATATGTAAGGTATTGGGTATGTTTCCTTAATCTACAACTTTATAAAATTCTGGCTTTAATTAATTCAGGAAGTCAGACATTCTAAGCTTGTGCTTTTATGGCATTTTACATCTCCTTTGGCTTTTATGTATAATCTGTAAGACAAAAAGACAAGTCCTCCCAGTGTTCATCAAAGTCACAATTTTGACTGAATACTTGTTTCTCCTGTTCTCATCTTTGTTTTCTGATTGGTCGATATGCACTATATTATTTTAGGCATTGAGCAGAAGCAAATTGAAGAACCAAATTAAAAGAAAAATTATTAGAAAATGGTAGCCTGGATTACTTCAGTGGCATTAAATTTAAGAAAAAACCTGAAATTAATAATAGTTTGTATGGTGCTTTTTACGAGGCATTTTTGCATTTAATTCTCCACTGATTATCAACATGAGCTTCTTGGAGAGATGCCACGACAGTAGCTATAAACCAGGCTTCTGATTTATATGTAATTTTCCACACTCTATTTTCCACATTCCATCTTTATATAAATTATTTAATTTATCTAAATAATGTATTTATCTAAATAATTTATTTGTTTAAATTATTTAGCATTCAAGTATTTGTCAATGCTTTTAAGTGGATAACCATTAAAAATTTTTTTCTCATTGCTTGCAGTTTATTTTATTAGTAGCAAGTCTTGTGATCCAACATCCAGGCATAAGTTTCAGCTTAAAGAGAAAGTGTTTTTATTCAGTTAAAGAAAGGAGCTTTAATCGTTCAATAAAGCATAACAGTTTAGCAGTGGAACTCTAGATTATGAACTCAATACTATTATTTACTAACTGTATCAACCTGTACATCTCTCTATGAGTCAGTTTTCTGTCTTAAAATTGGGATATTAATTATCTCCCTACTTGAGGTTGTCAAAAAAATTATATAAGATCTGTCACCCTAAATAACAAACAGAGAGAGTCTCGCTAAAAAACAATAATGTTTATTTGGGAATAGGGCATTGCAATGGGAATACACATGCCATAGTAAACTGTGTGCACTTTCATGGAGGTAAAGGAAGACAAAGGTTTTTAAAGGAAATATTAATGAGGATTACATAATTATTTTTGAAATAATTATCCTTGGCAACAAAGATCAATAACAAAGGTGATGCCAGTTCAAGGTTGATAGGTAGTTTCTTGGTAGATGTCCTTGCAGAAAAATTTTTTGTGTAAGGTTGTGATAGCCTTTGAACTAAGTTGTGTATTTTGCAGAGTCTTTTTCATATCAGCTATACAAGTATGAGAACCCTCTCTTTTTTTTTTATTAATCAATATTTTTTATTATGGTTTTGTGGGGTACAGTTAAGGGTTAGGTGTACAATTACGTTTCATTCAGGCACCCTGTTGATAAGAGGTGCTTTCCCATCCCCAGACAGATATTTGCTACTGTTAATCCCATCCCCCTCCCCCCCATAGTTTCCCAGTACCGTCAGTCATTTTCTTATAGTATTACATTGGATGTTCAAGGTCCATTATATGAGTGAGAACATGTGATACTCGGATCTTTGTTTCTGTGAGAGGTCACTCAGTATTATAGACTCTAGTTCCATCCAGGTTGCTGCGAAATTCATGATTTTGTTCTTTTTTATGGCTGCATAGTATTCCATCGTGTATATGTGCCACATTTTTTTAATCCAGTCCTCTTTTGATGGGCAGCATGGTTGTTTCCAGGTTTTTGCTATTGTGAACAACGCTGCGATAAACATACGTGTGCAGGTATCTTTTTTATAGAGTGATTTGTGAGAACCCTCTCTTCATGACCTTCCTTGGCTATATTTGTCAGGGATACTTATCGGCAACTCCATTTTGATTCTGACAACTTTCACAGATCCTATATGTTAAGTCCTTAACAGCCCTGATGTGCAATGAACTCTTAATACATTTTTTGTTTTAAACAAATCTTTTCTCATAACTTTTTTTCCACTGGATAGAACTATTGCCCCACGAAAAACTCTTGCCCGTAAGTGTTCAGCACCCTGGAAAGTACATATTTCTCTTTGAAGTTGCTTTTTGATTTATTTTGTTCAAGCACTTGTTTTCCCATCACAAGCTAAAGATGCTGCTTCTATACATGCAGAGTTATTTAGGTCTAACAGAAAATTTTAGCATCATATTTGTTTCTTGGTGGCTGAAGTCCCCAGCCCTAGCTGCATAAAATAATCATCTGGAGAGATTTCAAAATATCAATCTCCAAATCCCAGACATTCTGAATTAATAGGTTTGAGGTAGATCCCAGACATTAGTAGTGTTTGAGGGCTCTCCATGCTATTTCATTTTATGTGAGCAGCCAAGATTGAGAAGAATTATAATTTGGGCATCTTTCTTGAAGCCAATCTAATGAGCCTAATAGAATAAGCCAGATTCCCTCAGCTTGTCTTCCTTTTTCTGGGAGCCAATTAAGGTCTTTTAGAAACTGTAATTGCCCACTTTCTGTCTAGACCACACTGAGTTAAGTTTTTAAGCTGAAAAAGGATGTCAAATGAAATATACCTAATAACTTAGATACAATTTATCTTCAGGTTCAGGTTGTAGGCAGTTTCAGCCTCCATATTTATGTGTTCATCTTATTTGTTAGTGTCCTTATTCATTTATTACAGCTTTTTCAAAGGGAATTGAATATGTATTGACATAAAAAGAAACACCTTAAAAAAATGTATGCAGTGTTTGTCTAATCCGCCTTCTTTATAGATAGAAAAATGTTTGCTTTGAAATTATATGTGCCAACAGTTTGGCATGTTAGAGTTGCAGATTTTATAGTCAAGGAAATGATCAAGTCTTGATTAGAACTGAATTTGTTCTGGGAAGCACCTATTAATATCTGTGCCCCTCACCTCCTCCCACCTTTTTAAAATGAATACTGAACTTTCCCAAACTTGTTTATCAAAGGTACAGATATAAATATTGACTCTTCAGGATACCTCCCATTTTTAATCACCACTATGTCATAGGACAAACTTTTATATATATGAGCAGATGCCCCATCCCCACTAGTCCCCCCTTCTACTTCTGAAATCTCACACCCATACAAACTGTCTCAGGCTGGGCTGCTAATCTTCCTGCTCTCTTCTTCTTTCTCCAGGTAACCAATTCTTTGACTTCAGCTTCTGAACTCTTACCTTTTCCCCCAGTTGGCATAGCCTTGGCTTAATTTCCTTCTCAAATAGTCCAGATGTCCTAACCTATCACATCAGCTGCTTCCTGGACACCTGCTCTTAATATTCCACCAATCTCTCACCCAGCCCCTTGGAGTGGAACAACTCAACCACAGACTTTTTTTGATCTTCTGACCAGCCTACTGTACACTTCTTAAAATAAAAGTTCAACTTTATGAATTTGTGTCATTACAAAGTCAATGTCTTCAGTCCTAGCTGAGCTCTTATACCTGGCAATCTTCCTACCTGTCTTAGTTAGCTCCCTTCTGCTTTCCACTCTGAAACTGTCCTGAATCTCCTTTGTTCTCTCTCAAGGACATTTTGGCCAACTCAGTGGTATGCTGAACACCACTAAATCAATTGCTTTGGCCCAGACCTCTCTCTAGAATTCCAGATCCAGTCTCTAGGTCCTCAAAGATGCAACAGTTGCTTCAATCTTAACATCTCTAAATTAAAATTATACCCCATTTTTACTCCAGCTGTTTTCGTATCATACCTTTTTGTAAATGATGCTAAGTCCCTCTATATAGATGTCTAGCAAAAAAAAAAAACAACAACAATAAGTCATTCTAGGTTTCTCCTCAACTCTCTTTTCACATTTAATTGGCCACTATACCACAATCACTCCATCATAATCACGATCACCATCATCATCATCATCATCGCCACCGCCACCACCCCCACCATCACCACCACCACCAACACTCCTACCATCACCACTGCTGCCACCACCACCATCATCCCACCCTCACCACCACTGCCATCACCACCATTACCACCATCACCCCCACCATCACCACTGCCACCTTGACATCACCATCACCAACTCCACCACCATCACTGCCATCACCACTGCCTTCCCCACCACCATTACCACCACCACTGCCATCACCACAGCCACTACCACCATCACCACCACCACCATCACCATTACGGCCATTACCACCACTACCATCATCACCACCATCATCCCCACCATCACCACCACCTTCACCTCCGTCATCACCCGCCATCACCACTCTGCCATTATGCCATCACCACCACCACCATCACCCCCACCATCACCATTGCCACCACCACCACTGCCATCACTCCCACCACCATCACCACCACCACAACTATCACCACCAACTTCATCACCACCAGCATCACGACTATCACCACCACCGCCACCGCCATCATCATCACTATGGCTAATAACTGCTATATATATAGCATATTATTATTATTATTATTATTTTGAGTTGGAGTCTTACTCTGTCACCCAGACTGGAGTGCAGTGGCCACTCCCGGCCATTGCAGCCTCAACCTGCTGGGCTCCGGCGATCCTTCCGCCTCAGTCTTCTGAGTAGCCAGAATTACAGGCACGCGCTACCATGCCCGGCTGATTTTTTTTGATTTATTGTAGAGATGAGGTCTCACCAAGTTGTCCAGGTGGGTCTCGAACCCGCAGGCTCAGGCAATCCACTCACCTCAGCCTCCCAAAGCACGGGATTATAGGCTGAGCCACCGAGCCTGGCTATATATAGCATATTATTTAGTTTAATTTATCTCTTTAATCAGAGCCTAAGAGCCTAAATTCTTATCAAGTATACTTAGTGCTCACAATGTTTTGTTCATTTTTCTTCTTAAATTTCTTCTAAATCCATTCTTTATTTACTTCTCTTTATTCCTGTTACTAGTGCCTGAATTTAAACCCCCCCCTTTTTTTTTGCCTAGACAACAGTAATTATCTCCAACTGGTCTTCCACCATCACCATCACCACCCCCATCCCCCCACCATCGCTATCACCATCACCCTACCATTACCACCTCTCCAACACCACCACCATCACCACCACCATCACTCCCTCTGTCACCACCATACCACCACCATCATCATTACCACCACCACCACTGCCACCACCACCCCACCACTATGGCTACCACTGCCATTGTCATCACTATTGCTAATAAATACAACACACTTTTAATATATATGTTATTTAATTTAACTTATCTCTTTAATCAGAGCCTAAATTCTCAAGTACACTTAGTGCTCACAATACCTTGTTCATTTTTTCTCAAATTTCTTCCATATCCATTCTTTATTTACTTCTCTATATTCCTTGTACTAGTAGTGACTGAGTTTAAACCCCATTATTTTGTCTGGACAAAAGCAATCATCTCCAACTGGTCTTCAGTACAACAAATATATACTCTGTGCCTAGAGGCCATATATTGCTTCGACACTGGAAATGTAATAGTGGACAAGACCTAGTGCCTGCCAAGAAACTTGAGTCTCCCAGCTTCCTTGACTCCAGGCCTGTTCACTCTCTAGAGAATTCTTCACTTTGGCCTAAATATCATTTGAAATATAATTTTGGTTGTTACATCCCTGCTCAAATACCTTAGGTGGTTGTCTATGACATTCTACATTAAGTCTAAGTTCCTCAACATGATACTCACAGCTCATTATTACCTACTTCCTTCATAGTATCAAGTCTATGCCTGTACCCCAGAGTCCTGTATTCCAATTTTCTAAGTTATTACATATTCTCCTGATTGTGTGCCTGTGTTCATGTCATCTTTCTTGTTTGAAATGCTTTTTCTTCTTTTGTTAATTCATTCTTAAAGACTCAGATGGAGGATCATCTACACTGGAAAACTTTACTGTCTTGGTGTATGTTCTTCTCGATGAAAGGATTTGATTGAAAGGAAGTTTGGGGAAGGGAGAAATACCAGTATTGATTGGGGGAAGTAAGACAGGACAAGGAAGAAAACCAATAAAAGCTTTGTTATCAAGCCTCTGTGGGTAACTGGAGTACACACCTTTTAGGGAACTCCAGGAAACAGTGTAGAGTACACCCAGAGTTATCCCAACCACATCCCTGCCAGTGTTTGGCTGAGGACTGCTTCCAGGGTGCAGACTTTTCTGGCTCATCCAGCAAGTGAGTGGAATGTGCTTCTATAGCCAGAAAACAGCACTCGGGCAGGAGCTCCTAGTAGGCAGCATCTGCCTGAAAGAGTGAAGCAGAGGGGATATGAGCAGATTCCGACATGGTGTGCTATGCTGACCTCTCATGTAAAACGTGCCCTCTCTGCTGCCTTCATCCTATGCATTCCATCACACTTCATACTCCCAAGACTGCCAGTTCTCTTGCCCTTTTTCTTACTCTGTATTATGGACTCTTTGAGAACATACATCAGGTTTTGGTTTCATCTCCAGAGCTTCAACTTTTAACTTTGAACCTCAAAGGCATTAATATACATTGGGTTAATGACAGTCCCTTCCTTTAAGGCATGATATATGGAGTATTTAAAATCTTTTTCAGTATTCCACAGTCATATACACCCAGCCCCAGAATCCTTTTCTTTGGATATTTGAGGGCAGGCTAGATCTGGATTGGTAACTATTTTCCCAACTTCAGTATCGTATACTTTTGCTTTAAGAAATTACTTTGACAGTTCGCTACTAGTTTTGTTCTTAATGTATCTAAAGTGACATGGGCTGGTATTGTTATCCAGGGAAGTGCTCCTTAAAGCACCACCTTAAAAGTGGTTGCACCAATCTCCTAGAATGTACTTTAATTGATGTTGGAAATTGAAACTTGAAGTCAACTGACGGTGACCACAGACAAGGCCCTGTCCTTTGTTCCTCTTCACAAACCACCTATTGTATAGAAAAGTAGAGTGGATACTGGTTGGTCAGTCATGTGCACGCTTTAGAGCTTTAGAGCTTCTCCTTGACCCAAGTGGTCAAAGCTTGGGTATAAAGTAACGCAGCACTAAGCTTGGCCCTGTATATCATACACACTGACTTATGACTGAGAAACCATTACTTGTGATGAAGCCTTGGCACATTCAACTCTCAGGCATGCTCACACATTTATGGGGAGCACAGAGCTACCTTGATGGGTGCTGTGATAACAGGTAACCTGAGAGGTGACTTGTATAACATCAGTAAAGGCTTGTCTTTTTTTGTTTGGCGCCTTGGGAATTTTTAGTAAACAATTTTTCCAAATAATCAAAGTTTCTTCTAGAGTCAAGACCTATTTTATTTTTGCCCATCATATAAAAGAAGTTTGTCTAAAATGGACTTTAGCCTTTCTTGTGGGGTAACTCGGGTCATTTGGAGCCCATTTTCACTGCTTCCCGGAATTTGTGTGACCTTGAACAACTAAATGAACCTCTGAATGCCTCAGTTTCCCTTTCTGAAACATGAGATCATAATAATTCTTACTCCTGATGATTGTCAGCATAAAATAACACAGAAAGGAGCTTAGAACAATACTTAGCACATAATTAGTGCTCAAAAAGTACTCATCATTATTACTTTTTTTTTTGAGTTGGGGTCTCACTCTGTCGCCTAGACTGGTGCAGTGGCCGCTCCTGGCCACTACAGCCTCGACCTGCTGGGCTTCGGCGATCCTTCCACCTCAGCCTTCCAAGTAGCTGGAACTACAGGTGCATGCTACCACACCCAGCTAATTTTTTTATTTATTGTAGAGATGAGGTCCCGCCAAGTTGCCCAGGCAGTTCTCGAACCCGTGGGCTCAGGCAATCCACTCACCTCAGCCTCCCAAAGCATGGGATTACAGGCTGAGCCACCGAGCCCGGCTATCATTATCACTCTTACCTCTGAAAAAGTACATATGAAATATTTGGATGGTATGCAGGGAGAAGAAGGTTGTGCAACTTCACAGAAAATGATCTAGAAAATGATCAAAGTGCCATAGTTGTGGGAGGTAAAATGTGGAGCTCACTGGATGTGATGGGATGATTACAAGAAAAGAGGCTAAGTAATGTAAGTACTTAGAGACTAATTGTGGTCCTCCATCTCCAAAACAATTTTTTTAGTTAAAGAAAACTTTATTATCAATATTATGCCCTTCCTACCAGCTAGCGGATATTGTGGGCCTGTGCTCTTCAATATGGTAGCCACTAGTCACAGGTAGCCATTTAAAATGAAGTTCAATAAAATTTAAAATGCATTTTTAATGCTGTACTAGTTACATTTCAAGTACTCAGTAACCACATGGAGTTACTTAAATTTAAGGAAACTACAATTAAATAAAATTAAAAATGTATTCTCTCAGTTGCACTATCCATACTTCAAGTGCTCAGTAACCACATATGGCAAGTGGTTACTGTATTGAACAGCACAGATTTTAAAACACTTTCATCATCACAGAAAGTTCTTTCGGACAGCACTGATATAGATATTATCCTTAGAAATGAATTTTTTCACCTAAAGACTTAATGTTATTAAAGTGTGGAGTCTCTGGAGATAACTTCCTTATTGTCATTTATTGCATGATGCATTTTTCTGAGAAAAGTGTTCTCATCAAGCAAATGGAAGTTCAACCCAGAGGGCAGGAGAGAATGCAGATGTGGAACTCTCAAAGGTGTTAGAAGACGTCATGGAGGGGTAAAGGGAATATGAGAAACACTGAAGACAGGGCCTTCTTTTGTATAAGAATTTGTACTTATATGAGCATTACAGTTTTTGAGTGTTTCTATGTCAGTTTCTCATGTAGCCTTCACTTAATTCTAAGAAGTCAATAGCATGACTTCTTATTTCCCCAAGTAAAATAAAGACCCAGAGAAGTTCAATGATTTATCTAAGCTTGAGGGCAGGGCTTCATTTTTGTCTATATATTCTCATTCAATGAATGAATGAATGGTGCATCTAGCTTAGGACTGGTGAGGGCCGAAACCCAAATTAGAGTCCTAGTCTCTGAGGCCATGCCCAGGGGTCTTCCTGCCATTCCATAGCTTCCTCAGGGCAACGCATAACTAGATCACTCAAGAAGGCTAACCAGCACAACAACTGCAGATCCACACTGAATACACTCATCTCCAAAATGAGCCTCAGTCTGTGTTTGAATTAGCTTTGAATTACAGATGAAGCCCTTGCCCTCCCTAGAAGAAAACAAGTAAACCACCACTGTAACAAAATGAGATCTGGCATCCAAGATGCCTAAGCTTAGATTCAGGCTCTAGGGATAGTGAGATCAGACGGACCATCCAGAAGCAGATGGTGAGAGTCTGGTTGGAGACTCTGGCAAAGGACCAGGCAGCTGGGCTGGAGGCCTTCAGCCAGGCAGTGTTCTCAAGTCAGGTGTCCTGGGGTGCCTCACACACCAGCAGGGCTTGGAAGAAGATCCCCTGGACAGAGGTGTCTCCTGAGAGCGGACTTTAAGGTCCAGTATAAATTAAGTGTGGGAGAGGGTGGTGGATGGTTACATAGAGAGATTCAGTGTGAGAGACCCAGAGGAATAAATAAGGCTGCCTGGTGGTATGCCTGGTGAAACAGCGATGGATGTGGTAGGGGTCGCTTGTGCCAGACTAAGGACGTGGGACTCTACCTTTAGGGCAGTGCAGAGCCATCAAAGAGCTAAGAAGAAAGATGACAGGTTTTAAAATATGACTTTGGGAAAACTACCTAGCCTCTCTGAACTAGTTTTCCCATCTCAAATGAGCACAATAATATTGTTTTAGTTTTCTACCTCTGCCGTAACGAATTACCATATATAATTTGGGTGACTTAAAAGAAATATATCATCTCACAGTACTGAAGCTATAAGTCTGAAATCAAGTTGTCAACAGGGCCGCATTCACTCTGAAGGCTTTAGGGAAGAATCCTTCCTTGTCTCTTCCTGGCTTCTAGGGGTTGCAGATGACCATTGACATTCCTGGCTTGCAGCTACACGTTCCAATTTCTGCCTCCACCTTTGCCTGGCTATCTTCCTTCTGTGTGTCTCTGTCTCCAAATCTCTCTCTTCTTATCAAGACCCCAGTCATTTAACTTAGAGTCAACTTAATCCTGTATGACCTCATCTTAATTTGATTACATCTGCAAAGACCCAAATCTCCAAATAAGGTCATACCTGGGGCGGGGGGGTTAGGACTTAAGCATATCTATTTAAGGAACATAGTTCAATCTACGGCAAATACTTACCTTGACATGTTATGGCGAGGAAAGCTTTCTGTTGCTGTCTTATTTGTTAAGTGGCAGTATTTAATGAATCATCCTGTTCTTTTTGGCTAAGCGTAGCTCTGTCCCATCTTCACACTTAAAGTTTCACTGACTGGGGAAAAAAACAGGCATTCTCTAATCTCTACTTTTGCCAAGGACTTGAGAAAGAAACGATTATGTTCCAGGTGGATTAGATCATGGTGCCAGTGGATATTTCAGTTCTTAATCACTTAAGAAATTGCAAATAAAGCAATATTAACTCCTAAGTGAAAAATGAGAACTGGTAAGAATACCTCTGACTTATTTACTCATGGAGGGCTAAATGCCTGGTGAAAGACTGGAGCCCGATTTCCCTAAGTCATTCTCCAGGTAGCATGCTCTTCAGCGCAGTTTCTTCAGGGTCAAGAACTGATGATACAATGGGAAGTGAAAGGGATTTTTATCCCCAAGCACACTACCCATTAGGGTGTGTGTCTGGCATCCCAGAGTCACATCTTCCTGAAGTCTGACTGTCCTGAAGTCATTTTGTACATCAGGTAGCAGAAGCAGAGCCACCGTTGATTCTGCTGACAGCAGAAAGACCATATTGTCATACCTGAGCATGTGTTATGAAGAACAGCAAAGACCGTTTCTTTTCCCCCAGGAGCCCCTTATGTTTTATATGCAACTAGGTAAACCAGTTTAAGCCTTCACAGACCTTACGCTAGATACTTTATTCCATTTTTATTGTACTGTGTGCAGCTGGCGTGAAAACCAAATCAGATGAGTCTCTGCAAAAATCCATTTAATATGCAGTGGGACAGAATATTGGGGACATGGGTGTGTCTTCTTCCCCTAACCCTTCCCTCCCACTTAGTCAGGCAAATATTGCTTAAAAATATGACCGTGCATTTAGGAAGAAAGACCTGGGCTCCAGATATTTGTTTTTCTGGCTTGCTTTCCTTTATTCTTCACATTTTAAAATATCTATTCTTTTCTTGGTAAAGATTAAAGAAAATACTTTAAAATTAATATGTCTCAAAGTAAATTTCCCTGGCTCATTCCAAATCAGTGAAGAAATGAAGGTCACTGGAAATATGATTGTAAAGGTCAACTTGTTAGAGGATGCTGAAGCTTGATGTAAACATACTGCTTGTGAAGGGCTGGCATTTTACTCGTAACTACTGAAAGCACATGTCCAGCACATTGCTTCTCTTTCCATTGTGATGAGCATAATTAAGTTTTACTTTTAAAAAAATCTCTTGGCACTTTATTTTTTTCCCCAACTGAGTCAAGTAGCACAGTCTTTGAACTGAAAGGAAATTGGAGATGGCTAACCTAAGGAATGCAAGGAATATATTTTTTTCTATAAGTAGGCATTGATTCTCTCATTAACTTATAGAGTGTGTATTTAAAGGCTCAAGCTGTACTTCCTTTCAGTAGATTTGAGGTGGCTTTAAAGTTAAAAAGAAAATGACCTTTGAAGATCAAAAAGAAAAAAAAAAGCCTACCTGGACACAACTCTTCTTCCCAAACAGTAAAGAAAATTATAGCTAAAGCAATATGGTGTAGTGTTCCCTTGTATTCATGGATGAAAGCAAGCTACAGACAAGTTCAGCTGAAGGTCAGATACATTTCATGACTTTCAACCTAATTGCTATGATCCTTCAGTACATGATTCTGCAAAACACCTCATGGCTCTCCTTTTCCAGGCTGAGAACACACCTGAAAGAGACTTGCTGTTCCACTAACTTTGATTCCAATATGTTTTCTTTTCTTTTTTTTTTGAGTTGGAGTCTCACTCTGTCACCCAGACTGGAGTGCAGTGGCCACTCCCAGCCACCGCAGCCTCGACCTCCTGGGCTCCGGTGATCCTTCCGCCTCAGACTTCCGAGTAGCCGGAATTATAGGCGTGCACTACCACACCCGGCTGATTTTTTGATTTATTGTAGAGATGAGGTCTCGCTGCCCAGGTGGGTCTCGAACCCGTGGGCTCAGGCAATCCACTCACCTCAGCCACCCAAAGGCGCAGGATTACAGGCTGAGCCACCGAGCCCGGCTCCAATGTTTCCATAGATTTTTGGAACTGTGCTCAACTGTGCCTCTGACTTGGGAAACTGGAGACCTCAGTCATTTTATGCCTCTGCAAAAGTATTTCCTTTACTATGGTGGCTGCTCTAGCTATGTATGTGGTTACCACCAGAAGCACACACTTGTCCTTGTACCCTTGTACCTCCTGCCCAGTTTTGTAAAGAACCTAGGGGGAAAGGAGAAGCCACAGACCAAGGCTTTTTGGTCATTTATCCTCTCTCTTCTCTGCAGATGGTCGGCTGTGACTATGAGATTGATTCCAATGCCACGGAGGACCGCTGTGGCATATGCCTTGGAGATGGCTCTGCCTGCCAGACCGTGAGAAAGATGTTTAAGCAGAAAGAAGGATCTGGTAATAAACAAACAAATAATCAAAGTGCTGGGTACTGAGAATGAGGGGCAAGATAATTGATCGATTCTTAGTTCTTGTTTTTGTATTCTTAAAACAGCTTGTAATTTTCAAAACATTTAGATTGGAATACAGCCCTCACTTCAGAGAGCTAAGGGTTCCTTGGCAGTTTTAGGAAAAGGGTTTGCTGAGCAAATAGAGGACACTTCACTGTGACACAGAGATCTGAAACAGCCTGGTGGCTGCACACAAGAATGAGTATAAGAGTGTGATCCCTCAGAGAAGATCCCCTTCGGGAAAAGTTATCACAAGTGGCTAAAACCAATGGCATTAGAGCAGACCAAGAGCTGGGGGACAGAAAAGATAAACTAATTGAGAAGGCTGCAGACACAAGGGTAGGCACTGTAAGTAAGAGCACACAAGCCAGTAGTGGATTTAAAGGCAAAAAAAAAAAAAAAAGAGTCCATCTTCAATTCAAAGCCAAAAGACAGGCAAGGCAAAGGGCAAAGTTACTTCAGCTCTCTTTCACTCCCAATTACTCCCTGTAAGGGTTCCCACCCAGTGGTCCCTCATTATTCTCCAAGTGGCTCCTCCACCTAGCATTCCTCCTTACTCATACTCTGCTGTTATTTTCCCAGAGTTGCCTTTTACAGGTTTTCTTCTCTGTGCAACTTTGCACTACTGATAGGCTTCAGATAGTGAAGAGCCTACCCTCATCCCAAATCACCTATGACCGCATGAAGATTTGCCTTCAGGTACAACACTTAGGCTCTTTTGGTACCCCCTATGATTTGTAGCTGGTGAGAGTGTGAAGGAAAGGCTGGGTTAGGCCCGGAGATGGTAAAAACAACTCAGGGTATCTTGGCTTGAGCTACCACAGATATATCCCAAGACAAGAATTATTCAAGCAGGGGAAGAAAGGCAGTCAAGAGTGTATCATTAAGCAAATTACCTTTATATAGGAGCAAGTGTAGAACCTGCACATCTGAGTGTTCCCACTTACAGGGTGAAGGAGTTGAGATGGTACTCACCACCTCCTACCAGTCATGAGTTGAGGCTACTCCAGAGAGATTGGGCTGTTAATTCTCTGGAATCCATAAAAATGCAGATGATGGAAGCAGGGAGTCTAGCGTGCACTACAGCAGTAGGACTTGAGGGGAGAGGGGCAGTGTCCACCTCGGGAGTGATGCTCAAGACAGGAAATAATAGCTACTTTCAGATATAGTGAAGTCCTCTTTTCCTGGGTCCTGGGCAAAGCAATGCCTCTCCTAGACATACTTGCTGCCCAGAATCAAGTTACCAAGTAGAATCTCAAGAGTACCAAGTGTGTTCTTCAGTTGATTACATGACTTACTGTTCTCTAGTAAACATAACAGCAGGTAACCTAACTTTGTTTCATTTCTATCACTATTTTTTTTCTCACTTTTGACTATTGAATTGCTAAAGTTAAGTTGTAAAATGTAATGCTTGTCCTGCCCTTTAAAATGATCATTATAAGATTATGTTTCATGTTCTTGATTGATAACTTTATTATAAATGAAAATGCCCTTTGAGTTACTTATTAGGGATATGAATGATAACCCAGTGTGTCTTAAAGCTTATGATTAAGCACCCTATGGTAGCTAATGTTTTTTAATCTTTATGAAGGTGTTTTGTAAATATTTTTTCAGTTTTAGATGTGGTTTTATTTACTTGAGCTATAAACAGTCACACTTAAAATCATATGTCTGCATTTAACCTACTTCTTTATCTGTGGGATTCCTGTCTTTGACCTGTGATGTGCTGTGCTTCTAACATAATGGGACTCTTTTGGCAACTGCAGTTGTCATCCCATAATCTCCTCCACTTAACCATTTAATCTCTTAGGAAATTGGACTCGAGTTTTGGAATCTTTGCTCTGGTCTCTTTGGAATGAGAAAAGGGCATCAGAAGTGTCTTAAGCCTCCCTCCCACCCTCACACCTACCTCAGAAATCTCAGTGCCTCTAGCTACATGTTCACCCCTGAGCATTTGACATCTCCTTTTGCCTTTGTGTTTTCATTTCACTTTCCCCTATTTCCCTCTTCTGTATTTTGTGTCCACTAGCTTCTAGAAAAAGGGTTGTGGTTGGTCAGCATTTTACAAGATTCCACGACCCTTACAACCCTCTTTTGAAATAATTGAGGCTAAAACTCTAAATCTAAGACAAGACAAGTTCAACTCCTCAAAAGATTTAGGCACATTTATTTTTATGTAGTTTTTCTCACTGTTATTTGTAAGCCTATGAAATATGGACTTATATCTAAACTGGAAACCTACGTGTCACTGCCTTCAAGCCAGGGATCAGAGATAGATAAGCTTTTCTCAGGGGCCTTCTCACATAAAGCATGAGATCTTGGCCTGTGGTGAGCATGGTCTTGCTTGCCATAAATAGATAGCAAAAATAAAAAAAAGACAAGCTGGCCCTTATAGATAAATCACTCAGGGTTACTAGTATAACTTCTTGAGCACATTTTTACTAGAAGTGACAAAGACTGGAGACCAGAATGCTGGTGAATCAAGTCCTTGCTTGTAGAGTGCAGAGAACAGTTGGATAAGATTTGTATTAGCACCAATAATCCATGGTATCTCTTACATTAATGTCTTCAGAAGTGAGGTCCTATCCTCTCCCTCATCCTCAAAGATTCTGAGAGTTCTTATATCCCAAGACTGGGATAGTGATGGGACACTTTCTCCAGGTGGTTTCCTTGGGCCCAGAGACTTTTTCTTTGAGGTCAAAATTACGTCTCTCTTCTTCCTGCAATACTGATGCAAGTGGCTACTCTGGAGAATATGCAAGAAAATTGATTTTTCTGAATAAATATGTTCACTGTTCTTAATACAGTTGACCCTTGAACAACACAGATTTCAACTGCACAGGTACACTTAATACAAGGATTTTTTTCAGTAAATATATTGGAAAATTTTTTGGTTCCTTTGGAGCTGCCAGTTTGAAAAATGAGGCTGAGGTTGTGACCTGCATCCAGTTTCTGAGCAAATTATTCCTGATAGACAGGCTAGGGTTTGACTCCCAGGACCCTGTAATACTTTAGTGTCAGAGGGAGATGGAAAAATCAAAGCCATTTCAGGTGACAAGGATGAGCATCTTGGTTGTTGGGCCAAAAAATCTAATGTATATCCAGTGGAAAATGACCACAACAGTGTCTTAAAACCATGTTTTGTGTGAAAAAGTTGAAGAGACAAAGAATAGCTAGCTTAGAGAAGAGCAAAATCATTGAATATTATAGCTAAGAGAGACCTCAAACATTATCATTTAATTCCCATCATTGTGCAGATGAGATTCAAAGGAGTTAGACAAACCTAGGAAAGTCATAGAGCTAATTTGTTATGATGCATATAATAGAATGCAAGCTTTTTGACTCCCGTGCCTTCTGACCATGCTTCAGAATTCCCTTCCCAATGTCCATGTTCTTTCCATTCTATGAAGTTCTGGTTCTTAAGAAGCATAAATAAATGAACACATAAAGTGCTTAGCACAGAGCCAACAAATACTGGCAACCACTAAGTGTTAATTTCCTTTTTCATCAGTATGCCTTCTACCATAACAACCATTAAGCAAGTATTAGACTGGCTAGAGTTGATTGTCATCTTTAAATAGACGTCTACATATTTTTTTCAGAAGGCTCTATTAAAATGCCTGAGAATAAGTTATGAGTTTATATCTCAGCAAAATATGAAAGTAACAGTGAGAAAATAACTTTCTCGTGAATAAAAATATCCAACAGTACAAAAGGCTGTGCTTAGAGCTGAGTTCCTTATTACGAGCTATACTCAAGAAAGCCAGGTGGCAAGAAATCCAAGATTCCCTTCAGGTTTTTTTAATGAATAGAAGCTAGGATTAAATTACTTCTGAATCTGTCTTTAACCTGCTGACAAGGAGAATGAGAAAAAGGATATATTCAATGCAATGCTTAGGAAGTCTAATCTGATAGCAGCAAAAAATGAGATTACAGAAATACTAGCAGGCTAGTTAGGAGTTTTAGGATTTGGAGTTATCAACATAAAAGCATATAAAAATAAATGCAGATTCAATCATAAAAGCTTCAGGGTCTAATCTTTATTTATTTAACCTTTCCTTACAAAACTGCTTACATACTGACTTATGAAGCTTCTGAGAATTCCTCTCTTGGCCAAGCTTTAAGAATTTCCCATAATTAGTGCTTCTGCCAATCCCAGTGGCCACCCAGCAAGGGTGCTACTTGATGGGGTTGCTGGGAAGAGGATGAACAATGGATCAGAGACAGATTGTGTCAAGCTGGGAGATGGGCGTGCCTCTTTTGTGATTGTGTCTTCTCTCCTTAGGCTATGTTGACATCGGACTCATTCCTAAAGGAGCAAGGGACATAAGGGTAATGGAAATTGAGGGAGCTGGAAACTTCCTGGCCATCAGGAGTGAAGACCCTGAGAAATATTACCTCAATGGAGGATTTATTATCCAGTGGAATGGGAACTATAAGCTGGCAGGGACCATCTTTCAGTATGACAGGAAAGGAGACCTGGAGAAGCTGATGGCCACAGGTCCCACCAACGAGTCAGTGTGGATCCAGGTAATGCAGAAAGGACGGAAATTGCTGACATGTACACTTGTTAGGATCTTTCTCACTTTTTGTTGAAGGTATTTTGCTAGGAGACATTAAGTAAGAATCTTTAAAACTTTTTTTAGCAAAGGACAGAGAGGGGAGCTGAGATATTAGTTTGTGCTGTTACCTAGAAGTTGCTGAAACCCCCATACCAAAATGCCAGGGGCTCTAGGCTGATTCATTTGAGAATGATTGTTCCTCGGGTACATAAAGGATGTTCTAGGCCTATTGACAGTGTGACATGAGTTCACAAGTAGATTTCTAGCAGTGATGGTGAATCAACATATTATCATGTGTTGTCCTCAGGCAAAGGGTTTGACTTTGTGATAATCTTGGTGGAAGGAGTGTTTAGAACAAAATATGTGCTCTTCAAAGGCACAATGGATTTGTGTAGAAAAGGACTGGAGAGGCTGGGTTTGGTGGCTCAGTCTGTAATCCCAGCACTTTGGGAGGCTGAGGCGAGTGGATTGTCCGAGCCCATGGGTTCGAGACTAGTTCGGGCAACTTGGCAAGACCTTGTTAAAATTAGCCGGGTATGGTAGTGTGCATCTATAGTTCTGGCTACTTAGGAGGCTGAAGGGGAAGGATTGCCTGAGCCCAGCAGGCCAATGCTGGGGTGGGCATGAGTGTGCCACTGCATTCCAGCCTGGGCGATAGAGTAGGAGTCCAACTCAAAAAAAAAAAGAAAAAAGAAAAGGAGTGGAATGATTATACCAGTAGAGGCAAGGCAGATTGAGGATGACATGGTTCAAGAGAGTCAGATCCAATCACTTTTGAAAGTTAGGGGGCGGCCAATTCTAAGCCAGAGATTGGAGCACTCACAAAAGCTGAAGGACAAGCTTAGCAGCTGTGATCCATGAATGCCATGGGACTTTATATCTGACTGTCCACAAGGGCAAGGTTTTACATATAGGAACTCATAATCCCAAGGAACAACTAATTGATCCACTGTCTCTAAGTTTGAGATGAATTCATTTTAAACATGCAGTAAATAGATTGCCTGCAAATGAGGGAAGTGAGGGGAAGATCCCAAGAGTGGCACCTCTTAGCTAAAATCCACTTTCATCCTAGATCTTTGATGTGTTAAAGAAACTAGCCAGAGCTAGGGAATGGCAGCATAAGACAACAACAAACATAATAAAATTTAACATTCACTGAGTGGCAACTCCATGCCAGGAACTATTCTAATCACTTTATATGTGTTTGCTCATTTAATCCTCACAACAACCCTAGTAGCAGATATTATTATTATCCTCACTTTGTATATGAGCAAACTATGGCATTTACCTATATTCACAAAGTATCTACATAGGAGCACAAGGTGACCTACCAGCCTATTGTTGGAAAGGACACTCCTTGCTCTTCCCTCAGAGTAACCCCTATGATTAGACATCCCCATTTATGTGAACTAAAATTCCCATAAGAATCCATCCAAGAGGCCAGGCATGGTGGCTCAGCCTGTAATCCCAGCACTTTGGGAGGCCAAGGTGAGAAGATTGCCTGAGCCTATGGGTCGAGAACAGCCTGGGCAACTTGGTGAGACCTCGTCTCTCCAATAAATCACAGAAATTAGCCAGGCATGGTGGCGCACATCTGTAGTTCCAACTACTTGGAAGGCTGAGGTGGAAAGATTGCCTAAGCCCAGCAGGTCAAGGCTGCAGTGGCTGTGAGCATGCCACTGCACTCTGGCCTGGGCGACAGAGTGAGACTCCAACTCAAAAAAAAAAAAAAGAAAAAGAATCCATCCAAGAAATAATAGAATAGAAAAGAACTAGATTTAGATGTAGAAGTAAAAGCAGAGGCAGAGATAGTATGAAAGTGGTGGTAGAGGTAGATATAAAGACATAGACATAGACGTGGACATGGATATAGACATGGGTGTAGATGTAGGTATAGATCCATTTAATGGCATTTGTTCCAGTGTATGCTTGCATAACTACCTTTAGGTGGAAGACCTTGGTGTTTTTACATGACTGTGGTTTGCTGTATAAAGTCATAATAGAGTTTGACCTGACCCTCCCTCTTGTCTTTTAGCTCCTGTTCCAGGTGACTAACCCTGGCATCAAGTATGAGTACACAATCCGGAAGGATGGCCTTGACAATGATGTGGAGCAGCTGATGTACTTCTGGCAGTACGGCCATTGGACAGAGTGCAGTGTAACCTGTGGGACGGGTGAGAAACAGCTGCTTTACTGTGAAACCATGCCAGCTTCAGAGCTGACCAGGGAGGCAACCTAAGCAGGAAGTTTTGTTTGTGCTCTGTGCCCATGAATCTGCAGGGCTCTGTAGAGATGGCCCAGGGGCCTCTGTGGACAGTGAATGTGTAGGGCCATAGTTTAAGAGGCAGTTTTTCTTTTATATGCTGTCCTTCATGAAGAGTTTTGTTTGAAGGTTTTGTTACATGTCAAGCAAAAAGACTTAAAAACCAGTTCTGATTGAGGACCTGAGAACCACAAAAGTAGAACAACTTCTCCAAACACATACTATAAATCATGGGTCAATTCCAAACTATAACCAGCTCTTTTGAGTCCTAACCCAGTGTTCTTTCTCCACCTCTAATTTATCATTTATTTTTTATATCCACTAGGAAAGTAGCTTTTTCTCACAAAATCAAACCCTAAAGAGGTTCACTTGCTGCCAAGTATTAGTCAGGATGGGATAGGCTGTGCTACAGTAACAAATAAATCAAACTCTTAGTAATCCAACACAATGAAGGTTGATTTTTAACCCACTGTACATCTGAAATCTGGTTGGGAGGCCCACTTTATCTGTGGCTAAGATATTGAAATGCTTCACTTCCAGCTTGCCCGTAGGGAAAGAAAGAGATGGAAGAGGCAGACTGGCTCTGTTGACAGCCTAGGCCTGGAAGTAACACAAATCACTGCTGCTTGCATCTCATTGGTTGGCTTTAGTCACATGTGCACAATCTAACTGCAAAGTCAGTCCAGGGAATGTGGAGAAGCCCATGAATATTTGGAGAGCATGGACTCTCTTTGCTGCAGTGCTAGATAAACTTTCCCAAAAGCTATTAAGGCAAGGTCCAGGGCCTGCTGGATAGTTGGGGCTCTTTCCCTCATTTAGGGGGCTTTAGTAATAATGGCATATATGAAATCCTCTGCCTCTGTTTCTCCTTTTTGGATCATGTCTAAGTCTGCCCTGGAACTTCTTGCCTCTAGCCTGTAACTACTGCCTGAAAATCAGGCAGCTACAGGGGGAAGTGCCAGAATCAGCAATGTAGCAAAAGGAAGAGAAGTGAGGCAGTGAATGGACCAGAAGACCACAGTCTACTCCTCCATGGCTTCCTCTCACATACCTGGTCTACACACTTCCTATTCACTGGCTTTCCCACCCCCAGGAGGTGATCATGCAAAGAGGTTCTTGTCGAAGTCAGGCACTGTCAACCTTACAAACAATGTTTGTATTATCAACTTCTTTCTTTCCCTGCTTCTGTGCAGAAAACTAAGATAAGCCTTTAGAATTCATAATAAAATGTTCTTTTTAAATTGTGTAATATTTTGAAAATGCTAATGCTCTGGAAATGTATCTAGGTCAAAGTTGCAGTCTGTGACAGAGTCATAAGTGGCATTGGTAGGAGAGTCAGTCCCATGATACCCACTGCTGCCTCTAACATTTCCAAATGTACTACCCACCATTGCCCAGAGTGGGGGTTGGGCTCACAGTTAAGTTTAGCAGAGGCAATATAGGCAAAAATAAGTAGGTAAAAAAAAATTCTCCAAGGAACAGTGGGAGGAAAATGAAGCCATCGTGACTGTAATTGCAAATGCTTTGTTGATTTATCATTCTGTTTGTTCTCATCTTTCTATGAAATTCTAAGTGTAAATCGTTTGTGCTAGGATCCCATGTAGTGAAACTGAACCAGCAATAACTGGGCAGGGACATTTCAGATAAACGGGAGACCATCCTCCACTCTCTTCTATTTCAAGATAGAATGAATCCTTCGCATGACATCTACATTATTTCAGAGCATCAGGAATCAAGAGATAAATGGCTGATGTGTGCAGTGATTGTAGATACACCTGAAGTTAGCTAGGAAATTGAATATTCTTACCAGATATCAATCAGACATTTGCTTTTGTGACTGTCTAAGCCTTGAGCAGCACCTTTACCTACCTGGGTAAATGTCACTCTGATTACAAAGCCTTAATGGGAATGATCATGGCACTCACATGCTCACCTGCACTTCAGCCACACTGCCTATTCGAGTGACGATGAGTTCACTTGCTGAGGAAGAGAAGAAAGACAGCATGACTACTTTAATCTTCACAAACATAGAGGATGAAATACTAATATTCACACAGGACACACGTTGCTAAATATAAAGGTGAAAGACTGCGTAAAATACTGAATCATTGCCATGAATTTTTAATTTTTTTAAGTTAAAACGTGCTATATTATAAAAGTGAGTTAAACACATTACTGAAACATCAAAAATGAAGTCGCCACGCTAACACATGTACTTTTGCTGCTTGGCTTTTTTATTTTCCTTTCAATATGTTTTTTCTTAATCATGGATGTACATAGTTGTGTGCCCGTGTGTGTATTTATATACACATACACACATATGTTTTCACTTATTGCCATCGGGAAACTTTTTTATATTATACAATCTTTATAGCTATCATTTTTAGGAATGCATTTTACTCTGCTGGAAAGATAAAACAGAGTTTCCTTAACCAATTCCTTATTGCTTTTCCTCTGATGAGCATTTTTGGACCCATGTAAAAAATGATTCCCTTAGTTTTAATTTTTATGGGGAATTTCAAGGTTCAAGGCATAAGCAGTATTGTGATAATGTTAAGGAACATATTACCAAATCTATTTCTATAGTAAAAGGATTACAAACACATGGAAGCAATCATTTTATCTTTTAAATTATTGTATCATTTTAGCATTATGCTTTTTTACTGGGGAACATTTTAAATGTACCAATAAAATAGATAATGTAGTAACAGGTTCCTGCGTGCTAAATCACTCACCTTTATCACATCTTACTGTTATGTCTGTTTGTTTTCGTCTTTATTTCTAAAGAAAAAAAAATTCCACAACTAGAGTTAAGAAGCACATCCCACTTCTGCTTCCTTTACTTTTTCCCGAGTTAGCTAGGGTCATGGAACAAGTGTTTATTATTCTCATGTATGTTGATAAATACTTTTATTATGCACATGTAGTATTATGCAGGTGTAGTATTATGCATGTGTATTATTATGCATCATGTCATATTATTTCTCGGGAATTTAAGCCTTCTATTAATGGTATCGTACTCAATATATTATTCTTTATCTTACTTTTTTACTTAATATTATGCTTTTGAGATAAATCCACATTGATAAAATTAATCTAATGCTTTCATTTTAAGGGCTGCACATATTTCATTTTATGGATACATCGCAATTTGTTTATACATTCTACTAATTTACAGCTATAAATATTTCTGCAATGCTGTAATGAACACTTTATAATTATTGCCGTAATAGCTCAACTTTTAAGCTTTTTAAATATGTAAACCTAGAAGTAAAATCCCTGGGTCATATAGTCTGTGCATATTGCAGGAATAAATCAGTGAACTCATATGTTGCCATGGAATGCTTTAAATTTTTCAGGGAAATAAATAAATTTTAAAGGGAAACATTGCAATACTTAACACCTTTTAGAATCATGTATCTACTACTAACTCAAGGTAGTTCAAGGTTAGGTCACACTGCATTCTTGTCAATGACATCCTATCTTTGTGAAACTGGTGTTTTATAGTTACTGTGATTAAAAAAATAATAATCTAGTACTGCCTGAGAATAATGTGGAACAGTAAATATAAAGTCTAGTCTTATTCAAAGATTTGAAAAGTTGAGCAGTATCCAGTAGATGCAAGCATCTCATTGGTAAGTTAATTTAAAATGAAACAAAAATACGATTTTGTGTTTCAGTTGATATGTGTTATTTTATCAGATGGCTACTAAGTTGTTAGACCATAAATATTTATTAATTGGGGCCTACCTATTTAGTGAGTGGAACTGGTAAATGTTTTATTTGGTCTGGAAGCATCATGAAATGTTACTGAAACACTAAGGGCACTAGGAACTGGAAATGTTAGAAGCCTCTGCTCTAATCTCTGGCTTGTCTTTTAAGTTTTGTTTTCATCATTTTATTTACATTGAGCATAACTCATGATAAGCATAAATGTTAAACTTTAATATAATCAATTTTGTTAATTTTCCTTTTAATGTTTGTGCTTTTGGAGTCTTAACTAAAAATGCATTTCTATCTCAAAGTCATTAAGTTATGAGTCCATGTTTTCTTCTAAAATTTTCAAAATTTTGAATTTCACATAAGGAGTTTATTCCACCTAAATTTACTTTTGTGGGGGTATAAAGTAGGGATCTAACTTCCTAATGAATAATCAATTATTCTGACCTCATTTATTGAATAAGACATCCCCCTCTTTATTGGTATTTTTAAAACTGTTTTCATTTTGGCATTTTCTTATTTTAAAGACATTTCTGAAAACTTGGCAAAATTAATCTGAATGACTATTATTGAACTTGACAGTACTTATATTAAGGAAGAGGTAAAATCATTATACAGCATTTAGAAAGGAATGCTCTCAAGCCACCCCATATACATACTCAGGTTAAATGTGTACATAGCCTGATAGCTGGGACATCTGCTTCCAGCTTATTGTTCTTCTTGGCTGTCTTCTGATTGGGTTTCCTTAAGCAGGTCCCAGACTTTTAACCACAGTCTGGGTTTTTTAGTCAAAACCACTGGCCATACATGCAGTAGGAGGATTGGGTTAAGCTAATAACTTGCCTTTCTGACTGATCACGGAGATGCTCTCCACGGTCATTTACCATTCAAGTTCCTTTGGGAGAGTGCTCTTCCTTGTCTGTACCTTTGGGTGGAATTGATGTTGATTCCTCTTATTCCCGGAGCTACATGTGCAAGACAGTTCATCAAGTCTTCTTTGGCGTGACTATGTGATGCTTTGCCTATGTATCCACCGTCAGAGTCAAAGGGACTGCACGCTTGTCAAACGGGAAACTCACTGTGTCCTTACTGCAGGAGCTCTGTGATAGGTGATGATTCTCTTGTCTTCTCCTTTTTCACTCAGTTTTATAAGCACTCCTGGAAAACAATACAACTTTTTAGAAATTGTAGTCGTTAAAATTTTATTAAATTGTTTTTGTTTGTTTGTTTTTTGGGTTTTTTTTGTTTTGAGTCAATCTCACTCTGTCACCCAGACTGGGATGCAGAGGCATGATCACGGTTCACCACAGCCTCGACCTCCTGGGCTCAGGTGATCCTCCCATCTCAGCCTTCCAAGTAACTGTGATTACAGGTGCATGCCACTGTGCCTGGCTAATTTTTTTATTTTTTTAGAGAGTGGACGGGGGCGGGGTCTGTCTATGTTGCCCAGGCTGGTCTCAAACTCCTGAGCTCAAGCAATCCTCTTGCCTCAGTCTTCTTCCAAAGTGCTGGGATTAGACGTGAGCCACCATGCCCAGTAACTTGGTTTTTGAAGCACAGGATTCCATTGTTAAAGTGGCTTGCTCTCTCACTTCTTCTGGCTCTGATTACTTGCTGACTTGTAATTTCAGTTATTTGTGTGTAAATCTTCTGTCCTTTACCAGACTATAAGCTCCTGGATGACAGGCTCTAGGCCTGATGCCTTTGTGTGTCTTCCCTCTTCCAGTCTTGGGATGGTGCCATTTACTGATTTATTATAAAGAATATTAAAAGGACACAGATTGAGAGATGCATAGGGCAAGGCTTATGGGAAGGTGACCAAGCTTCCATGCCCTCTCTGGGCACTCCATCCTCCAGAAACCTCCATGTATTTGGCTATCTAGAACCTCCGTCACTGGCATTTATCTAATTTGCTTTTAAGTGTGGGTCAGTTTCCAGGTACCTATTATTTTGCATTGATCCAGTTCTCTCTAATTTTTGTAGCTTTATGTATAATAAGTGTAAGTTTAAAAATTCTCCATCTAGTTTATTCTTTTTAAAATCTTCTTGACTATTCTTGGCCTATATTTATTAAATTTTAGGGTCCATTTGACAAATTCCAAGAAAATCTCTTTTGGGATTTTGATTGGAATTGTACTTTATTTATAGGTTACTTGTGTGAGGATTGATACTTTTTAAAACTGGGTTTTTCTAGGTATGAACACAATGTATCACTCTAATCAGGTCTTTGGGGTTCCTAAAAAATAATTTATTTTCTTTTTAAAGATAGGGATGCTGTTGATTCTTGTGTTTTAATTTTGCATCTAGCAACCTTGCTGGACTCTATTTTAGTTCTCAATTTGTAGACTTTGTTGGATTTTGGTATTGTTTAATAATAAAGAAAGTCTTATCTCATTTCCAGTTGCTTTACCTTATTTTTGTTTTTTCTGGATGTATCGAATTGACTTGGGCTTGTAATAAACTGGAATATGTTGCAATAGACAATAACAGACATCCAAGCCTTTCTCCTGACTGTGGTAGGTATGTTTCAGATGATCTTACCAGGGAAAATACGTTTCCTTCTATTCCTAGCTTATTATATCTTTCATTATAAGTGAGGATTGTATCTGTCCAATACTTTTCTGCAAATACTGAGATGATAATATGGTTTTTCCACATTAATATACTAATTTTGTTTTTCTATTAATAGATTTAAACTGAACTGGGATTCCTTCGATAAATGTTTACTTGATATGATATAAATTTGTGCATATATTATTTTTACTTTTGAGTTATGTTTGCTAATATTTTGTTTAGGAGTTTTACAACTGCATTCATGAATGAGCTCTATCTTGATAATCCCTTCTAGCACTCTCAAAATGTATGCCTCATTTTCTCATTCATTCATATTTTTCTTTTGTCTTATTGATCAGGTGCTATATCGTCCCTTAAAAATGCATTCAGGTAACTGTCTCCCACAATTGTATAAAATCTTTCCTGGTTCCATGGCTGTCTTTCTCACTCTTTAGTAATAGATAGTCCTATTAATAGATTGTGGTAGTTAATTAATATTGTGGACTATAGAACCAAACTGTTCAGTTTCAAATCCCAGTTTAACCAACTGTGTAACTTACTGTAACTTCTTTGTGCTTTAATTTCTTCATCTATAAATGTACCAAGTTATAATGATTACTTTTTATGGTTGGCATGAAAATTAAATGAGTTAATACATGCAAAATGTAATTGTTAAAAAGTTGTAGAAAATTCTTAGTAATCATCTATTTGAACACTACTTTTTGATTATTCCCTTAGTTCTCTTTTCTGTAATTCCTATTATACAAATATTGAAACCTCTCAATCCACTTTGTACATATCTTAAGTGCTTTTTTATTTTTTTCAAAAATTTTTTGAATTTTGAGTAAAAGTTTCTCAATACTGTATTCCACTTCACTAACTCACTCTTCGACTGCATCCTATAATTTACCCTCAACACATCATCTGTATTTTAATGACTATATATATTTTTCTCAAATTTTTAATTGGTTCTTTGTATATCTATTCTTGTTTATTCCATATTTTTGTAATTTATTGTGCTTTATTAACATAAGTATATCTTTATTTATTTAACATCCTCGACATTTTATTTCTGTGTGGGAGAAACACTAAAGGTAAGGCAAAGAGGTAGAAGGTCTTTACAGAAGTCAAGGGAAATAATAACAGTGGCTTGAGCTGAAATTGAAGTGGCACAACTGAAAAATGTACAAATGTGGAGCTATTTAGGAGACAGATTAGACTGGATGTAGTGGCTGGTTCAATTTATTGGCTGGAAGAGAGTGATTTGAGTATGAGGGAGGGTTAACAAGTAATAACTTGTGTTCTCCATTTGGGTAACAAGCTAAATTGTGGTATCATTCACTGAGACAGGGAAAACATGAGAGGAAACAAGTCTGAAGAAAAGTTTATGATTATATATGTTCAATTAAGGTGCCTATGAAATTTCCTAGTAAAAATAACCAAAGACAGTTCCATGCTTATTTAAAGATTTTTGTCAGACTGCTCTGTCAAAATTATGTCACCCAGAGTGGATGTTCTAATTATTTTGTTGCTTTGCTTAGCATTAGATTTCTTTGGAAGTGTTTTGGAATTATAATTTACAGGCTTTATTGGAGTGTGATTTCCTTTCAGTTATTTTCCTTCTCTCTCCTTCTCTCTCTCTCTTTCTCTCTCTCTCTCTCTCTCTCTCTCTCTCTCTCTCTCTCTCATCTCATTACTCTCATCTCTCTATGAGCACTCCACCCTTTCTAATACTTTTGCAAGTTTACCTGACTAGACTGTAGGGCCTCATTTCAGGACCAAGATTTGTCACGATTGGAATTGCTATCTCACAGTGGACATTGAAGAGATGCTTAAGTCGTGAGGCCAGCAGGTAGCTTGGCTAAGCTCCTGAGTGAGAAACAGTCCTTGTCTTGCAACCATCATAGCCCTAAAACTCTTCAAGAGTGAATGTTCTATGCAGTTTTTGATGAGGATGGCCTCATCCCTATTTCATGTAGGGTACTATAAGTTCTTTAACTTCATATGGAGCTGAGCACATGGCCACCAATAACTGCTTCTTCCCAGGAACCTGGTAGAGCTGTCACTTAAGTTCTGCTCTCTGTTTTGCAGGGATGTTTACCTGCATTTGAGCGTGGTACCTTTGGGGTTTACTTTTTTCAAATATTTATATATTTTATATATGTAGTATTGTTTGCACATTTATACATTAAAAAATACTGTTCCACCCTTGTAGCAAAGGGCTATTTAAACTCATTAAGATGTGATTTTCTTATTTTGAATATTTAAAATATTTACTTTTGATCTAGATTAGAGATCAATTTGGAAAAATGTCAAGATAATATTATAAATTAGGCTAACTGGCATAAAAGCCAGCTCATTTTCCACAACCCACTCTTCAGTGATAAAGGGCACTCTCAGAGAACACCAGTGACTGTCCTCTCTTCATGCCAATCTCTGTATTCTCTCCCTTTAACCACATCTGTTTTTACTTCTACCTTATCCATGGGCACAACCCTGTGACTTCAGGGGCATTAAGGACTAGCTACTCCTCAGGATACTTGCAAGGGGATGGAATAACAAGTTCTACCATCCATCACAGAGGACTCGCTGGAATGAATTTACCTAAGCCACTCATCAAAAGATCACTGATGAAAGGCCAGCCAGTGGATTATCTGTGAAGAAACAGCTGCAGAAATGACTTGAACAAATACTGATCTCAATAGGTAGCTTCAGGACTCCTTATGATACAAGAAAATATTTTGGCAATAGCTCAGGATCACTTCCATAGAAATGTAAAAGCCACATTTTCACCTCATTGCAGTTCTGGTCCTGCAGAGTTCTATCAGTTATAATAGATTCTAACCAAAAGTCCCTGGTGTCCTGTGTTGGCACTATTATTAACAAATAGCTCATTACTTCTAAACATGCCCTTTGCCGATTCTGTGGTCAGTAATCTCCTCGAGTCTGCATTTTGGGGTCTGGAGGTTATGTAAAAGGGAGAATATTTTCAACAATGGCTTATGTAAAAGGGAAAATATTTTCCCCTCACCTACCCTGGACTTATACTTTCCTTTTATCCTGCTTGACTGAATTCTTGCTGGAGTTCAGTTATTGTCCCATTATTCAAGGAATGATATGTTCTAATAGGAAAAAATTAATATCAAAACTCTTGAAGATCATGTCTTTAAAGTTCCTGAAGATCGCTCAATCGTTCTTCTAAACGGACTTATAAACTAGATTTATTGGAAATAAATTCATGTAGAGCAGATACTTATGCTTACTGAAACTAGTTCCTGCAAGGTTTATCCAACAGCATTCCCACAAAAGTTCAGCGTAGCTATGTTTAAGATATAGCCTCATATCCCTGATGAGACATAAGAATCATAATTAGGGATGCATTTTCCACTATAACCCTGACTAGTAACCATATATTGATTTTTCACTTTTATTTTTATTTCAATAGCTTCAGGGGGTACAAATAATTTTTGGTTACATGGCTACATTGTATAGTGGCAAAAATGTCTGGGATTTAAATGTACCCACCACCCCTACCTGTGTACATTGTACCCAATAGGTGATATTTCATCCCTCTGCCCCTTCTCACATTCTCCCTGCTGAGTCTCCAGTGTCCAGTATAGCATACTGTATATTTTTTGCAGGTCTTTAGTTTAGCTCCCACTTATAAATGAGAATATGCAGTATTTGGTTTTCTATTCCTGCATTAGTTCACTTAAGGATGATGTTCTCCAATACCATCTGAATTACTGCAAAAGACAGTATTTCATTCATATTATGGCTGAATAGTATGGTATATATGTACCACATATGTACACATGTTCATTATCCACTGATCAGTTATGGGCATTTGGGTTGGTTCCATGTCAACCTGAATTGTGCTGCGAGGAACAGGCAAGTGCAAGTGTCTTTGTTATATAAAGACCTCTGTTCCTTAGGGTAGATACCTAGTAATGGGATTGCTGGATCAAATGTAGATCTACTTTTAGTTCTGTGATAAATCCCCACACTAATTACCATAGAGGTTGTACTAATTTTCACTCCCACTGACAGAATATAATCATTCCCTTTTAACTGCATCCACACCAGCATCTACTGTTTTGTTTTTTTTTTTTTTAATAATGGCTATTCTGACTGGCGTAACATGGTATCTCATTGTGGTTTTAATTTTCATTTCCCTGATGATTAGTGATGTTGAGTATTTTTTCATATGTTTGTTGGTCATTTGTATATCTTCTTTTGAGTGATGTCTGTTAATGTCATCTGTCCACTTTTTGACAGGGTTATTTGCTTTTTTTTCTTGCTAATGTGTTTGAGTTCTTTGTGATTCTGGGTATTAGTCTTTTGTCAGATATATAGTTTGTGAATGTCTTCTCCCATTCTGTAGCTGCCCACTTGTTCTGTTGATTATTATTATTATTTTGCTATGCAGAAACTTTTAACTTTAATTAAGTCCCACTTATTTATTTTTGTTTTTGTTGCATTTACTTTGGGATTCTAGTCATCAGTACTTTGCCTAGGTTTCTGTAATCTTTTGCTCAGAAAAAAAAAAAAAAAAAGATTTGTCTAGGCCAATGTCCAGAAGAGTTTTTTCCTAGATTTTATTTTAGAATTTTTGTGGCTTCAGGTCTGAGATTTATTTTTTTTAGTGTATCTTGAGTTAATTTTTGTATATGAGGAGAGATAGGGATACAATTTTATCTTTCTGCATATAGCTGTCCAGTTTTTCCAGCACCACTTATTGAATAGTGTGTCCTCTCCCCCAGTATGTTTTTGTCTGCTTTGTTGAAGATCAATTGGTTGTAGGTATTTGGGTTTATTTCTGGATCCGCTATTCTGTTCCATTGGTCCACATGTCTACCCTTGTACCAGTACCATGCTATTTTGGTTACTACAGCCTTGTAGTATAATTTGAAGTCAGGTAATATGATGCCTCCAGCTTTGTTCTTTTTGCTTAGGATTGCTTTGGCTAGTCTGGCTCTTTTTTGGTTTCATATGAATTTTAGGATTGTTTTTTCTAATTCTTTGAAAAATGACATTGAAGCCAGGCTCGGTGGCTCAGCCTGTAATCCCGTGCCTTTGGGAGGCTGAGGTGAGTGGATTGCCT
>NW_007067677.1:139644-181247 GCF_000164805.1 Carlito syrichta
CAGGTCAGGCTGCAGTGGCCGGGAGCGGCCACTGCACTCCAGTCTGGGCAACAGAGTGAGACTCCAACTCAAAAAAAAAGGAAAAAAGAAAAATGACATTGATAGTTTGTTAGAGATTGAGTTGATTCTGTAGATTACTTTGAGTAATATAGGAATTTTAACAGTGTTGATTCTTCCAATTCATGAACATGGGATATTCTTCCATTGTTTGTGTCCTCTACAATTTCTTTAATAAGTGTTTTGTAGTTCTCCTTGTAGAGATCTTTTATCTCCTTGGTTAAGTATATTCCTAGGTATTTTAGCTTTTTGACTGTTATAAATGGAATTGAATTCTTGATTTGATTCTAGTTTGGTTGCTACATGACAGGGCTACTGATTTTTGTGTATTGATTTCGTATCCTGAGACATTGTTGAATTCATTTATCAAGTCCAGGAGTCTCTTGGGGGCGTCTTTAGTATTCTGTAGGTATAAGATCATATCGTTGGCATACAGATATAGCTTGATTTCTTATTTTCCAGTTTGAATATGCTTTGCTTCTTTCTCTTGCTCTGTCTAGGACTTTCAGTACTATGATGAATAGGAGTGGTGAACGTGGGCATCCTTGCCTTGTTCCAGTTCTGAGGGAGAATGTGTTCAACATTTCCCTATTCAGGATAACATTTGATGTGGGTTTGTCACCATATACTGACATTTAGAAAACAGAATTTACTTCTTTGGAAAATCAGAGCCAGATACTTCTTTGGCATTTTCAAAGTATGCTCATCTTGGGGCTAATTTGTTTTGCTTTGTCCACCATAATAGTCAGTTAGGATCAACCAAGTACAGATGTTTATCTATAACAATACCTAGAGGATTCTTTTTCATGGAGAACTTCATAAAGGTAATTGGAGGATTTATTAAGTTAACTTAATAGAATTAAATTAATGGAATTGAGATGGAGGCTATGGAATTAGGATATATAGTTTACTATATGCATAAATATATAAAATAAACTATAAGTAATATACACTGGAGGTGTGACAAGCTTTTAGTTGTATTTCACTAATGAAGAAAATGAGAACCCTTAGCCAGGGTGGCCAGTCTAATGGTCTGTTATTCTGCTTCTCATCCTAGTCATTTTACCCCATGTATCCAGCAGAGATGAGGCCCTCTCTTATTTCCAGGCCTTTAGTTTTATTTTTTAATAATGCAATTCTTGGTTGGTTTTTATAAGGGTTTGCCTTGCTTCATGTGCTCTGTGCAATGCTGACTGCCTACTTTTCTTTTTAACCCATGAGTGTTGTGAGATTTTTGCAGAACTCTGAGTTTCTTTCATTTGGTGCTTTGCCTGATTTGCACATGGTGGCTACAGAAGGGAGTTATAATCAGGAAGGAGTACTTCTTGATTATGGTAGATTTTGAAAATGTCTCCTTCATAGGACAGAATTTTTTTCTACCTAACACTATTAAACATTCTTCAAGCACCTTGGTTTATCATTTCTTTTATTAATATTATTTTGTATATTATCCATGACCACAACAGTCAATTTATGAACTTATGTCATTAGTACATTGGCATTTCAGAGAGAAAAAAATATTATTGGCTTTGAGTCCTACTGATGTTATGTGATGTGTGAGTTTCAGCAATGGATAATGACAAAGTCATATATTAACTGACAGCCAATAAATATTTGTAGTTATTGAAGGTGGTATTTGGGTTCTTTTAAGCTAGAAAGAAATTGAATTGTATTACTGAGGACACAGTTGTTTGCAGGAAGGAGGTTGCATCACAGGATTATGAAGACCAAGGCTTCAGTAGACTGGAAGAGGTGAGTTGGTTTTGTATTGTAGTCTCAGAGTGTGAAGCCAACCCTGTTGCTATGAGGCTCAAGAAGCAGAGGGAGTTGATGTCTCATGATTGGGTGAGTGGGTTACAAAGAAAGAGGCTTTGGATTTGGGTTCAAAAACTTTTCTCAAGGGTCTACTATGTGCCAGGACTTAGGGTACATCATGGATATTTTGGAATGCATACATCATTTTTATCCTCACAACAATCTTATATTATAATCTTTTTACCATCATGGAGTTGAGGACCAACCAACTAAGTCCCAGGAAGGTTAGCAGGGCTGCCCAGGATCACTCAACAAGTAAGTTTAAGTATAAAAAGCAGGATTCAGGATGGGTGCAGTGACTCACGCCTATAATCCCAAAACTTTTGGAAGCTGAGGCAAGAGTATTACCTGGGCTCAGGGTTTTGAGACCAACATGGGCAACATGGAAAGACCCCATCTCTACAATAAATTTTTAAAAATTAGCCGGACATAGTGGCACATGCCTGTAGTCCCAGCTACTTGGAAGACTGAGGCAGACGAATAGTTTGAGTCCAGCAAGTCGAGGCTGCAGTAGCTGTGAGCATGCAACTGTGCTCTGGCCCTCCAGCCTGGGTAAAAGAGTAAGACTCTGACAAAAACAAATAAACAAACAAACAAACAAAAATAGGATTCAAAACCAGTTCTGGTTCTGGTGTTCTTGGTGTTGATGTTGAGATTATTGATGGTCTCACACACACATACACACACACTTCCATGTATTTGAGCTTTGGTGGTGATGGCATCCAAGCTGTCCTTGATGAGCTCGCATTATGAACAGTAGAGCTAAACCCATTGAGCTGAAAAACAGAGATGAAGGAGCCAAGGAAACCATAAAATAAGGTAAATACTTAGTGAGAATTTAAATGGAAAGTTGGTTAAGGATGGACTCATCAACAAGAGAGATGGGTATAAAATTCTCACTCTTCTTTCCCTCCCTCCCTCCCTTCCTCCCTCCTTCCCTCCTTCCCTCCCTTCCTCTTTCTTTTCTCTTTCCTTCCCTTCTTTCTTTCTTTCTTTCTTTCTTTCTTTCTTTCTTTCTTTCTTTCTTTCTTTCTTCTTTCTTTCCTTCCTTCCTTCCTTCCTTCCTTCTTCCTTCCTTCCTTCCTTTCTTTTTCTTTCTCGCTCTCTCTCTCCTTCCTTCCTTCTTTTCTTCCTTTTTTTTCTGAGTGCAGTCACCCACTTTGTCACCCTAGTTGGAGTCCAGTAACACAATCATGCTTTACCACAACCCTATCTTGACTCCCTGGGTTCAGGCTGTTCTTCCACCTCAGTCTCCTGAGTAGTTGGGACTACAGACACATGCCATCATACCCAGATAAAAAATTTTCTTTTTTAGAGACAAGATCTTGCTATGTTGTTGACCTGGAACTCCTGGGCCTGAGCAATCCTCCCACCTTAGCCTCCTAAAGTGCTGGAATTACAGGCATGAGCCACCATGCCCGGTCCTTTTAACTTCTTTCTGTGAACTTAATGTTACTTTTATTTATTGTGGTTTTGTAGAGACAAGATATCTGTTTGTCACAGAATTCACAGAATTGTTATCAATTTTCATTATTAAAATCAATATGTCTAATTGAGGAGAATGATAATTTGTGTGTTAATGTAAAATTTAACTTGTACTAGCATCATTCTCACTTACACAGTTATTAAAAAGAGATCTTATTCAGGATTTTAAAGACTAAGTATTCAATACTTTGAAACTCCGTTACATGATATGATTAAACATTCATTGTCTTGAGTACTTTTGATCATAAGCTTATATATAATAGAGACGAGTGCACTTTTTTGCCTTATGTCATTACAATAAGCTTTATGTATACCCTTCCTAAGTTAAATTTTGAATCAAATTAAATTAACTGTATATCAGGCTCCCTCTATTTTACAGTCTCAAAATTGAATTGAGACTATGATGAGATGTGTATTTATTTTAAAAGTAAAGAACTTCACTTATTTCATATATCAAGCCATAATTTCTACTAAGGTTTAGAGTTTAGGAAGACAGTTCTTTTAAATGTACTTAATTAATCTTTTATTTCTAGTAACCAATAACGTTTACCAAGTATTTACAGCTGCATGGCAACACTTTCATTGCTACATGGAGGACACTCATAATCTACTGAAAATAGAATTTGTATTTTATTCTCATATATTTTGGAATGTGATTGATTTTGACTTTGTGTCTTTTGAACAAATGCTTTTGGATAAGCGGTCAACTTAGTGTTGTGGTAACATATTGATTTACTAACATCCTTAACTAACCAGAATTTCTTTTGGGACTGTGTTTAGTTTGCAAGAGAAAGGGACAAATGACAAATCAAAAACAGTATCACTTTTCTTTCTTTAATTTCCAGGGAATGATCAAGGTCACATAGATTTAGCCTAATCTCTTACCTTTCTGCATTTGCAGTGTCACATAATGATAACTGCTCTTAAAAGGACGACCCAATTCTAACCTCTTCCACAAGAGTTATTACAACACCCTATGTCAAAGAAAGATTTTGTTATTCCAGCAATTGGTCTTCAGAGTTAATGAATATGTCAGTAGAGATTAATCATTTGGTTTTTTTTTTCCCCCTGCAAAAGAGATGTTATAACTTAGGGTCACCAGCTGGCACACCTACACTGAGTGCCTTGGTTTCTTTCAAAGGTGTGGGTAAGGTTTAGGGAAACCAAGAGGGGTAATTCATGGTCCTTGCCCTTTAACTGTGGACGGTGGAAGAATACGGCTACCATCCCCGGGCCTAAAGAATTAAGGGAAGGACAGTTAAACAAAGAGATGGTGCCTCCATTTCCCAAGCCTATCTGGAAGCCATGGTAATCCTTAAGATCAGCTTCCCAAGGTTCAGAAAGTAGAGGGTGGAGAAAGGGGCAGAACCAATCTGGAGGGAAAACAGAGGGACTGTAGCAAAGAGGAGAGGAGGTGAAAAGTCAATAAAATCAATACTGCAGCTCTGGGCTTTGACCAAAGAAAGTAGTAACTGGAATAGCATATTGAGTGCTGTTCCAGTTACTACTGCTACATAACCAACCATGCTAAACTTAGTATACTAAAACAATCATCCCTTTATTATGCTCACAGATTCTGTAGTTTAGAAATGTAAATCAGGGCTGTGGGGCTGCTGTGTCTCTGCTCCACTATTTTTGGCACCTAGGCTAGGAAGACTCAAATGCCCAAGGGCTGAAACCATTTGTGTACACCTGTATACACATGATTGGCACCTGGGCTGGGGGTCCAAAGACTGGGCTCATCTGGAGCTGTTGGATCAAGCATCTACACATAGCCTCTCCAAGGGCATGAACTTCTTACACCTATGCCCTTGTGTTCTGAGAGTAGATGGTCTTTTCCGAGCTATCCTCTAAAGTCACACAGCATCACTTCTTCTGCATTTAGTCCAAGGCTGGAGGAATTAGATTTCGTGTCTCAATGGAAGGATGACAAGGTCACATTGTAGAAGAGCATACTGAATGGGAGAATATTGTTGCAGCCATCTTTGGAAAATATAAGTTGCCATGAGCACAGTCATTAAGGCAATATGAATGAATATAATTTTGAAATGCTCTGACAACAGTTACAACAATTTTCTAGGTTAACCATAAAATTTTATTAATCAGAATCCTCTTATCTAAGGTTTCAAATAATTGAACTTTTGTCTTCATAGATTATATAATTTTTTTTTCCAGAGACAGGATCTCACTATGTTGCCCAGGCTGGTCTTAAACTCCTGGCCTGAAGCGATCCTGTGGCCTCAGCCTCCCAAAGTGCTGGGATTATAGGTGTGAGCCACCATACCCAGCAGATTATAGAATTTAAAATGTAGGAGACACTTCCAAAGATCAACCAGCTGAGCTTTCTACCTCAAACAGTCTGAATATCATTGCTCTCATTTCCCTGAAAAATAAGCCAAGGGATGTGTAAAAGGGAAAGTAGGACCATTGAAGATGTATTTGTTTTATTTATTTAACCAGAAATTGATAAGGAATGAAATTATAAATTAAATTTTAGCAAATTAACATACAAGCATCAAACTTGAGAAAGCACTTGGCCAGTTTTGCTTTCCTATTATATCAGAGAAGTATGCCTACTGGGTTGAGTTCCCCTCATTGAAAATTTGGGTTTAACTTAGTATATGTCATAGACAAGAGCTGTCATATACAAGAAACGCAATGGCTGGGAGGATAGAAGATTAACGGTCATGTCAGTGGAGAAACTGACACATGGTTATCAACTTTCCCTTTTGCACTTGATGATATCTTCCTGGCCGGTCTATCTATTCATCTCACTGCTGGTCTAGTGGATTGACCCATGCAATGTTATTAACTTTCTGAGGGGGGATTTTCTGTAAGGTTTTGTGCTCTTCTGGACACAGGAGCACTGAACACACTTATCTTTGCTGTTCACATACAGAAACAAGCTTTTTGGGAATGTTTCCAATCTGATCAAGTCACCTTACAGTTTTTTTTTATATTTTGACATCAAGGACCCAAGCTTTAATGAAACTTCTAAGCAGCTAAATTTTTTCTTTCTCCTCATCGACAATGGCAGGTACCTGACAGCTTCTCTGACATCAACTATTCCAGTCACTATTCTACTGATGTTTTCTGTTAGTTGAGAAAGCCTGAGTGATAGAAAGTTTTCTTGTCCTTTTCAAAGGAGAAAAAAATCCTCAAAAAGAACCATTGTTGGTTCGTTTACAAGGATTTACTTACTATTTTGCAACTCCCTCTGTTCACTTTTTAAGTGATGAAATGCCACCTGGTATCTGGGTCTGTAAGCTTGCTTAGGGAATTTGGCTGGGGTGATTCCATGCTGAGGCAGTGTAAGTGATGGGTGGTAGACAGCTGCTGTCAATTCTGCCAGCTGTGTGGCCGCGGGAAAGCCCCTCGGTGTTCTTGGTGGTAAAGTGAGGAGGTAGCTAGCTCACTGTATTGCTCAGGGCCTTTCCAGTTTCTGCAGTTCTGTACACCGGTGAGCCCACTCAAGGCCTGGATGTCCTGAGAGCTCAGGGTGCCAGACTTTGTACAAGTTTGCTGCTCTATCCCATAGGGGTCTTTGTCTTCAGTGTTGTCTGCTAGCATTCCACATTCAATATGGAAACACTGGCTCTTTTGCAAGAGATGTCTACTGGCTCCCTCGCTGCCCCTTTACTTCTCAATCCATACATTCTGACCAATGCTCTAAATTCTCTTGCTTATGATGTCTTAGTTAGCAAAACCAGTGATCTTTTTTCTTTTTTTGACCTATATAACTTCACGGTGCCTCAGTTCCTCTGTCTGTCGAGTAATGATAATGATTGTATTAATCTCATCGGGTCATTGTGAGGTTTTGGCTATTATACATAATAATGCATAATAGATAACACACTGTGTATATAAATACAGAGAGAGCAAGAGCAAACGAGAGAGAGAGAGAGAGAGAGAGAGAGAGAAAGAAAGAAAGCTAGCTTAGGACATTTCCTGAGACAAGGCTTTGCTTGCCTATAGACCCATGTGTGTCCCTTACTTACATTATTTACCCAGTCTCTGAAGGTAGCAGGGTTATCAATGTTTGCTATCAAAACCCTGTACTTTAAAAAACTAACATCTCAAACTTTATAACATTATTTTTAATTTTACTCCTGTCTTTCAGAGTTGACTTAGCCTCAACTAATAAAGGTCTCTGTCTTCTTTATTATTTTATTAATCGAATAATGTAGCAATTGTCTTATAATATCTGATTATATCTACTTTTATAGTTTAATTCGCACTTTTTTTTCTATTTGGCACGTGTGTGCTAGTCCTGTCTCCACACCTGGATCGTAATCTGTGCAACAGCTTACACGATCTGCCTGTATGATCTGCAGTCCTTCCTAAGCAAGCTGTCACCCCTGCCAGCTACAGCATGAGGGTGATTAGCAAGAGGTCCTCATTCTCCCTCCCTACTTTAAAAACCAAGCAACTTTTGAACCACTTTGCCATCACCTATAATCATGATTGGTTGACATAATCACCACCTGACCATGAGCATGTGGGCTCAGGATTCAATATGTGTGAATCTTTCTGTCTGACCCCAGGTATCCGCCGCCAGACTGCCCATTGCATAAAGAAGGGTCGTGGGATGGTGAAAGCTACATTCTGTAACCCAGAAACACAGCCCAATGGGAGACAGAAGAAGTGCTATGAAAAGGCTTGTCCACCCAGGTAACCACTGCTCACAGCTGGAGCTCTGTGTGTCTGCCTACAGTGATGTCTGATTCAGGAGTAACCTGATGCTTGCTGCTATGGAGGACTGTGTGGCTTTAGTATTGGAATAAATACAGGAAAGCAGTTAGAGGTTTCTATAGCTATGCCAGTGGAGCCCGTAGCAAGCTGCGAGGACATTTTCTCCTGAGAGCAGTATTTTCTTTTTTCAAAGAGACATGTTCTGTGTTCAATTGTTTGATAAGACTAAGTCCTAACGCATTGTTGAAGAGAATGCTATGTAGATAACTCAAAAGTTGCTTAACTGATGGGTTTCGCTTTTCCAAGGGCACTTTGCCAACGCAGCTATAACATGCAGACAATACGTGGGCACCTTTAGACCACAGTGCTGCCCGGAAGAGTGGACTTACAGAGATAGCTTTCCTAACCTGGACATTATAGGATGCTAAGCAGCATCACTGGCCTGTATTTACTTAAATGCTGGTAGTACCAACCTCCAATCCAAGTTGTTATAATAAAAAATATCTGCAAGACCTTGTTACATATTCTCTAGAGGGCAAAGTCACCCTCAGTTGAGAGCCACTGCTGTAGAGCTATTCATTGACTAAGCATATTGGTTCAAGATATTGGGATCCTAGAGGCAGCTGGGATGTTATTATGATGGGGTTATGTTAATAAAGGGTGGGAGGGAGGGAAAAGAGGAGGAACAAGGAAGGAAGGGAAGGAGAGAGGGAGGAAAAGAAGAAGGAAGGAAGGAAGGAAGGAAGGAAGGAAGGAAGGAAGGAAGGAAGGGGGCTGGTTATTTCTGGAGAGTGTTTTCATTCTCTAGTGACCTTAAACATGGATATATTTATGCTACAGATTCTGTCAGGCATTCATTCCAGTTCTAAGCAGATACCCTAAGAGGATTTTAGTTAAACAATAGGGGACTAGTTGGTATCATAATTCAAACAGGTGACAGGTTGAATTCTAAAAAGAGCTAGAATGTGATGAATGCCAAAGAACTAAGTTAGAAAGAAAAGTCAGGACAATTTGGTGAAGGAAAGCGATCTCAATCTTTTAAATGTTCAAACAGGCAAGACCCAGAGGCCAGCACATTCTCATTTCAGAGTCACAGGTTTATTCTCTGTCCAGTTCTATGGTTTCTTCTAGGTAAAAGGCAGGCTGTGAAATCCAAAGCTTGACTCCCACCTCTATTGAGGCAGGACGGAAATGCTGCAATCCCCTTACCTTACTGAGACTTTTTCCTGTGACTCTGTTGCCGGGACCAACTAGGAACATCAAGGGAAGATTAGGCCAATACAAGATTTTGTAGGTAATTGCAGTTACTCTGTTACCTTTTCAGGGAAGAGTGAGTCAGGAAAGAGACTTTCTGAGAGCTTATCAGTCACCTGCTACTCACCAGGTCTGTGTATTTCCATCATACTTGCTTTACCTCGAAGTTAATGAGCCTTGCCTATAACTTCCTTGTGCACTCCTTCGATAGTAACCACTGCATCAATGCCCAGGACTCTTAGCACTCTTTTCAAAACCACTCTTTCTGTTGCATCAGCTATCTTCTTAAAACTACAGTAGTTTCTTATCATTGTTTTTATCCCTAGGGCTCAAATTCTCACTTATATTGTTCTAAGTTGTCTTCCTTGGCTTTCATAGTATGGGCAAGTACTGTATTTGTTGAACACCTACTGTTTCCCATGAGAGAGTCAATGTTGATAATAACCAAATAACAGTTACCATTTATTCAGTACCTAGTTTACTCTTGTCCACCTGTTGGAGACACTTGAGATAGTTTCTTTATTGTCCTCAACTACTGGGAAAGATAACATGACGATTTTTCAGAGGAGGAAATGCTTGTTAGCTCGCTCAATATCATGAAACTAGTAGGTGGCAGAAATGTGAATCCAGGGCTGTCTGTCTCTAGAGCCTGCAGTCTCTCCACACAGTCCCTGCCCTCCTTGTGGCTTCATGGTTCATTGGTATCTCGACGTCTCTTGGCCCTAAGAGCGGTGTATTGAAACAAGATACATGATTCTCTTTTCTCCTGCAGTGCTTCTTAAGTTGAGCACACAAATACACCTTGTGGATTCAGAGTAGCGCCCTCTCAGGAAACCAGGAATGAAGTCCTGGCAGTTAAAATGGAAGTGCTGATATCCACAAATAGGAGCTGGACTGCCAGACAGCCACTGTGCAGTCCCAACTGGGCAAATGTGATGTCCAGAACCCAGCTTTTCCTGGTAAGCTGATGGTCATTCCTACAGCTGCCACTCCTGCCATTCTATAATTATGCTTCAAAGAAGGAAAACAACCCATCTTATTCCCCAGCTTCTAAGGTTGTGTTGGAAATGATCTGAAGAGTTCAGATTGTTCTGAGCAATTTGAAGAGTATATTTAAGGAAGGAAAGCAAAACATAAGTGGTTTGACAAGACCTTTTAAATCTTTGTCATTTGGTAGCATTGTTTGCTTTGATTTAAGCTTTTTTCTCTGCTGGTATCTATTCCCAAGGTCTGAGTTTCTTGGAGGCTGTTTCTGTACATGATTAATGCCTGAGCCTCAGTTTGTGGTCATTAAAGATCAACAAAATTAGCAGATCAACCCTGAATTGACCCAGTTTGAGCCTCAAACTAAAGATACAGACTTCAGAAAAAAATATTAAAGATCACAAAGGTGGTTTTGAATCCCCAAAGTAAAATGGTTTCCCTTTTTTTGTTTTTATACCATAGTTATACCTGCACACATAATGCCCATTCACACACATATATACACTTACATACACATGCATGTTTACAATCTATGATATCTGCATTTAGGGGATTACTTGACCCCAGCTAGTTAATTTTATTAAATTATTGGGTTTTTAAAATTTATTTTGTCCTCATGATATGTGTGTATACATATTTTCTTTTCTGGAATTTATATTGGTTTATTTAACTTATGTGGACTAAGACCTTTAGCAAAAGTAACAATTAGAAAGTCATATATGATGATTCTATTATGCATCCCATTTTTTGTAGAAAAAGATCAGACTCTCTAACTTGTTTAGAGATTTTGACTCCTGAAAATATTGACCAAGCTTAATGCAATGGGTATTTCTGAAAATTTCTGAAAATGCATCCCAAAATAGGATATAAGAAGCTAAATAGAAGTCCACAAAACAGTCAGACATAATGGCTAATTTACAGAAGTACTTTCAGCTTCTGCAAATATTTATGAAATAGGAAAGGATGGATCTGACCTCCAGATGGTATATGAGAAGATAAACATTCAGAGAAATTTGATGCCATGCCCTAGGAGAAAGTCTGGAGAGAAAACTGGTAATTTTTAAGAACTCACTATTTTCCAAACCCTTTCCATATTGCCATATCATTTAATTTTACTGGCAACCCTAATTGGTAGGTAATTTTATGCTCGTTATACAGATGAGGGCTTTAAAGTCTTCACAAAAATTTTCCTAGGTCATGTAGCTACAAGTTGTAGAGTCTGGATTCGAACCCAGATCTGTCTGATGAGAAGCATCTGCTTGTGCTACCATACCATGCTATTGTCCAGGACCTCAGGATAAGCAGGTTTCAGAATCCACTCAATTTTAAATATTTCTCTCACATTGAAACACAACAGACAGAAAAAACGCCTAACTCTAAAGCTAAGTCATGCACACAAATTTATAAAGGGATTAAAGAAAAGAAATTAAGTTTAGTTGCTTTATGGAGAACAAATAAATAACAAATGAAGATTGCTCTGTTGATATTATTTGTTTTGGCAAGCTTAGTCCAGTAGTTTCCTTATATATCAATTTCAATTGCAACATCTTCCTCCGTCACCTAATTTCCTTGGTATCTGAAAAGTTCATACCCATCATTCAGAGTTGTCATTTCCTTTCCCAGAGGGATTTCATGGGCAAGGTTTAATCTTTTTTTTTTTTTTTATTTGGGGATCACTTTTCTTTAGTAATATCTTGTTTTTACAGACAATTTCAACATTCTGTGTTCTTCCCCAAAGGAGTATTCAAGACACATTTTTTTTTAAGTATAGCAAAATTTTCTGATTAAACATAAGAAATATGTGTTACATGGCCAATGGCTTTCAGGACAAAAGCTTGGCACAGCATGTTCCAAAACAGAGTAACCTGTCAGGAAAGAAATTATTAGGAATTAAAGTGTATCTGACTCCAGAAAGAGGTCATTTGAGTCTCTTCCCCCTACTGACTTCTCTCTGAACTTAGTTTTTGGCAAAAGAAAGCTCTATTAGGCCACAGCTGTGATGGTGCCTAGCATATCCAGGGTACTCAGAAAACATCTGATAGTAATCCATTCATTCTGATGCTACATATAGGTTTCAGAGCACAAAAGGATGGCATATGACTGAAATCAAGCCTTCTCAATCTCAACACGATTGCCACTTTGGGCTGGATAACTTTTCATTGTGGGGAGCTGCCTTGTTATGTTGCTGGAGGTTTAGCAGCATCTGGGGCCTCTACCCACTAGATGCCAATAGCCACCCAACCACCTTCATTTGTGGCAATAAAAAGTGTCTTCAGACATTCCCAAATGCCCCCTCTGAAGAGAAGTTGTGGAAATCTCCACTAATTGTGAACTTCCGGTGTAAAATGAGATCACTGAAACTGGGCAAAAGCCAATGAAAAAGGGGAGAGGACTGAGCATTGTGTGTATGGGGGACAAGAAAGCTAAAGAAAATGAGGTTGGAGGAACAGGATGCGGTGAGAATATGGAAACACTGTGTGCACAGAGCAAGGAGCTAAGAGCACTTATATTGTAGTCATGGTTGTGTCAGAGTTTGGAATATCAGTTGAATTGGATTTTGGAATAAAAATACTATTAGGGAAAAGATGAATACAAAGAAAGACAATAATCACAAAAGTTGATTTTTTTTTTTTTTTTTTGAGTTGAATTCTCACTCTGTTGCCCAGGCTGGAGTGCAGTGGCATGCTCACGGCCACTGCAGTCTTGACCTGCTGGGCTCAGGTGATCCTTCCACCTCAGCTTTCCAAGTAGCTGGAACTACAGGCATGCACTACCACGACTGACTTATTTTTTGATTTATTGTAAAGATGAGGTCTCATCGAGTTGCCCAGGCTGGTCTCAAATCCCCGAGCTTAGGCAATCCTCTTGCCGCTGCCTCCCAAAGCGCTGGGATTATGGACTTGAGCCACCATGCTCAGCCGTAAAAGTTGCTTTTTTAAGGACAGTACTATTTTTAGCAAAAATTTAACAAATTCAGATGTGGACTTTTTATCTGAGTAATGAGGCTTAGAAAGAATGGCACTTCATTCTAGTTTATTGGTGATCAGAGCTGCCAGAGCAAGCAGTGATATGGGAGTCAGTCGAAGCTAGAGAGAGAAGAGAGGTTCAGAGGCTCTCTAGCCCAGCCTTCTCCTTGATCTCAGAGAGAACTTGTATCCAAACTACAGTTCCAGGACAACTGTCACCTCTTCATGGGTCTCAAATACACACACACACACACACACACACACACACACACACACACACACACACACTCTCTCTCTCTCTTCTATATTATGCCTGAATCATGCTAAAACAGAGCCCATTCTTTGGAGAAAAATTTAGAGACAGTTAAATTCATTTATTTGGTACCAAGAACACAAGTTGTTTCCAACTCTGACTTAATATTAAGTCATCAAGGCTCTCCTAAAAACACCGATGCCTTGGCCCTATCCCAAAGAAACTGAGTCAATTAGTCTGCAGTAGGACCTGGCCACTGATGGCATTTTAGATCTCTACAACTGATATAGCCCCGGTAAGAATCACAGAGATAGCCCAGTCCTTAGGACTTTTACATCATAACTAGGAAAAGATCAACTAATGTTTAGTAACTAAAGAACGATGCAATTATCCAATTGTGTGTTAGGAGTTGTGAAAGAAAAAAATATTCAGTGATACTAGTTAAAAGACAGTAAGGAAGACTTTATTCAGGGCCATCATATTAAGTGTAGGGACCCCAGCAATGGGATGTTGAAGTGGAAGAGAGATTAGCCTCAACTCCAATTATAACATGGGCAAGTGGGAATTCATGACTGAGAAGCAGGGTAGGGGACCAGTGGATGGAAAATTACTTAGAGGAAAATCAGAATTAAGGGAGATTCTGGCTAAACTGACCTACCAAGATTTTTGCTGAAAACCAGCCAGAGTGACCAGACACCTGGGGGATGGTGGAGATTAATCAATCAGATGCTGAGAATGATCAGAAATCAAGGTTGGGATTTCTTGCAAAACTGACTTAGTAGAGTTCTTTACTAAAACTAGATTTTGCAAGGAAATGCATGGATGGGCTTAGGAGAAGGTTCAGGAGCCTGATCAGGAGTTTGACCAAGCAGAGAATCTTCCTCAGTGTCATCATTCTTGTAAGAGAAAGATCAATGGCAAAAACAGGAAAAGTCAGGTTAGTTTATTGTCAATTCTGTGTTGACTAAACCAGACAAGTTGTCTTGTTGGGGACAGAATAAGTATGTGGACCAGGTCTTTCATCTTGTTGAGCTCTTTGCATCTTATATCGCTCTTCTCACCAATCCTCAGAGCACATTAAATCTTCTGTTATAAATCTTGTTATTTATTTAGAAATAAATATAGAATTTCCTATAACTATAAGAACAGTATTCACTTAGAAATCTCCTAGAAGAGGTGAGATTATGGCAGACACCCAAAAAGAATGAGGTGAACAACAGAAAACAAGTTAGCCATCCCTCCTGAGCCCTGGACCTGGAAGACCTTTGCAGGGGTCGGGGGTGGAAGTGGAGGAGATCATTTTCCCATTAAGCTAGTGACAAGCTCTCTTAGTCCACTTTTGCTGCTATACTAGAATACTTATAGACTAAGTAATTTATAAAGAACAGAAATTTATTTCTCACGGTTCTGGAGCCTGGAAGTCCAAGAGCAAGGTACCAGCTTTTTCTGGTACAATCCTTCTTTGCTGTGTCCTCATATGGCAGAAGGCAAAAGTGCAACAGAGGACAAACATCTCCTCACATAGCACAAGAGTGAAGGAGAGCAAGCTAACTCCTAACGCCATTTTTATAGTGGCTTTTTATTCTCATGCCCTAATACCTCCCATTACACCCCACCTCCCAACACTGTTGCACTGGGGATTAAGTTTCTAACACAAATTTTGGCGAATACCCTCAGACCATAGCACAAGCAAATGCAATATGTTCCCCAAGAGGCTCTTCCCTAGGAAAACAGGAAGGTCCAGTGTCACTTTGTGGTAATACAGCTAAAAGCCTTATAACAAGTAATTAGATAAATTAGGTTTTCAATTAACTCAAATTAAGGCCTTTTTAAAGTGACAATTTATATATTCCCTTGGCCTGGCCTCCTTTGGTAAAGTCAGAGGTAGAACAAAGTAATTAGATTAATGCAGTAGGCACTTACTTGATGTCACATCATCCTGTTCCAATATTAGCTCTTTATCTACAACTGTTAAACATCAAAGAATAAATAAGTAATCTCAATTACTTATTCACTGAAGAATATGACAGTATTGAGGAATAGCTTTCTTCTGATTTTTTAACTTGAGATTAAAAGCATAAGAATCAAATGAATTCTGCCCAAATAAATTCAATGTTTAGTAAACAAAAATAACAAAGTAAAAAGTTTTGTCTTCTTCAAAATTATCAAAATTAAATTCTATTTCAAAGTCAGGGGACTTTCTTAAAGTCAGGAATAAAGAAATTCCTGCAACATACTATTTCTCCTCAAAAAATAGAAATGTTGCGCTTTATCACTACATGAAGGGATGAAGACACAAGCTATACATAGGAGCAATGGTGGACCCAAACCACACTCAGTGAAGACACTTGTTTTGTCTTCAGTGTTAGGGAAGATTTGCACAATGATGAAAAAGGGAGAGAAGAACGGGCTCCCAGGAGGGCTTCCTGCCATTTTTTTTTTAACTTAAAAAAAATTTTTTTAAAGATGTGGGGTACAATTCAGGGTTAGGTATAAAAATTCCTACCATTTACAAAAGTCACTTCTGTGTAATCAGTGAGCTCACATCCTAGAATCTTGGCTCATTCATGATAATGGGGTCGAGAAAGGGCACATATAACTAGTTTTTCCAGAGAATCAAGAATATTAATTTAGCCAACAGTTTCAGCTGCTCAACTTGTTAAGAACAGCTGAGAAGTAAAAACACTATCTTATTTAAGTTTCTTCTTTTTCTACTCCTTTATCATCAAAGAGACCAGTGAAAATATTAATAAGTAGACTGCAGAAGATAGGGGGAAAGAAAGGCAATGTCCCTAACTGATCTACTGCCAGATAATTTTAAAATTGATGCTTAAGTACCTGCTTCACATTTTATTAAGAGCCAGGAGACCTAGCATCTAATTGGACTCTTTCACTCAATAGAAGCGGTAAATAAAACAATAAATCATTGAGTTCTTTTTTATTATTATTATTTGAGTTGGAGTCTTACTCTGTCGTCTAGGCTGGAGTGCAGTGGCACACTCACAGCCACCCCAATGTTGACCCTGCTGATCTCCGGTGATCCTTCCACCTCAGCCTTCCAAGCCAGAACTACAGGCATGCGCAACCACACCTGGCTAATTTTTTTGATTTATTGTAGAGACAAGGTCTCGCCAAGTTACCCTGTCTGGTCTCGAACCTGTAGCCTCAGGCAATCCACTCGCCTTGGCCTCCCAAAGTATTGGGATTACAGGCTGAGCCACAGATCCCAGCCTGAGTTCTCTTTATATGTCAGGCTTTGGACTATACATTCTTATTTCACTTAATACATAACATTCATATAAAGTCAATAATCTTTTACACCCATTGAACAGATAACGAAGCAAGACTTAAACTTGCTTGAAGTTGTACGGGAAAAAGCTAGACCGCAGCGTTCTTATGAAAAGAGAGGGCATTTTAAAACATGCATATTGAGAAACTACTCTGGAGTTAGGATCAAACAAGTCAACCTGGCCCTGGCAGCAGGATGCTCCCTGGTGGGCTGACTCATCTCCATGGACCTCTCAGCTCTGTGATGGGTGAATGGGTGAATTGAATGCATATGTGCTTTGGTGATCTTCTTTCACCTGTCCATGTCTGTCTGCAGGTGGTGGGCAGGGGAATGGGAAGCATGTTCTGCAACGTGTGGGCCTCATGGAGAGAAGAAGCGAACAGTGTTGTGCATCCAGACCATGAGCTCTGACGAGCAGGCTCTCTTGCCAACAGACTGCCAGCACCTGCTGAAGCCCAAGACCCTCATTTCCTGTAACAGAGACATCCTGTGTCCATCAGACTGGACAGTGGGCAACTGGAGTGAGGTAAGTTCAGGAGCTGGAAGGGAAAATGCCATTATTCATGCTTCATCAACCTCTCACCTGTTCCTTCTCATAATTTTTTCTTTTTTGAGACAGGAGTCTCACTCTATTGCCCAGGGTAGAGTGCAGTGTCACAATCATGGCTCCCTGCAGCCTCCACCTCCTGGGTCAGTGATCCTCCTCCCTCAGCCTTTTTAGTAGCTGGGATGACAGGTGGATGCCACCAAGCATTATTATTATTATTATTATTATTAGACCGGGTTTCATTTTTTTTTTTTTTTTTTTTGCCTAGGTTGAATTCCTGGACTCAAGCAATCCTCCCACCTCAGCCTCCCTAAGTGCTGGGTTTACGGGCATGATCCACGGCACCTGGCCCATTCCTCCTCAGTATCCATTTCTAAGTGACCCTAGGTAAAATAGCAAAAATGGCCAACATCCATCACCTCTAGGCTGTTTCCTGCATTTCCCACTGCCCAATGGGAATTTCCATCATACAGGATCTTGTTCTCATGCTCCCAGATAGTCAACTAACTATCTGAGAGGAATGAGGTAAACCCTTCTAGGATAGGCCCGTGACAACTAATTGGTAAATCATCAAAATTCTTGTCTTGGGGCCAGACTCAGTGGCTCAGCCTGTAATCCCAGCACTTTAGGGGGTCGAGGCAAGTGGATTGGCGAGACCTTGTCTCTACAATAAATCAAAAATTAGCTGGGTGTGGTGGCATGTGCTTATAGTTCTGGCTACTTGGAAGGCTGAGGTGGAAGGATCGCCAGAACCCAGCAGGTTGACGCTGGGGTGGCCATGCATATGCCATGACACTCCAGCTTGGGCAACAGAGAGAGACTCCAACTCAAAAAAAAAAAAAGAAATTCTTGTGCTCATTGTTAAACCAATGGTAGCAAATCACGGCTCCCACATCCATCCCAAAAGTTGTTTGTTAAATATTGATAAGCACCTCATTGTAATTAACCAAAACCAAAGGAGTGTCACTCTAGTGGTAGAATGATAGTGGAACATTTGACACTTGGAGAAGTTCCCTCAAATCATTTATTCAGTGTGTGTCAAGGCCAGACCTGACCAATCATAGCATGTGGCTGACCTGGCCTAGATTTCTATAAATAACAGTGTTATCAAAATAAGGCCGAATGAAGTTTAGGTTTAGGATATCTGCTACTAATAGCCACATAAATTCAGATAAGTGTTGCATTATCCCAAAATTAATTTGATCTAATGCTCTGAATATAATTAGAAATCAGTGATTTAGAAGGTTATGAAAAGCTCCCAGACTCTCATTTTCTTTGGGTCACTATGGAAACTGGTTCCGTCAGGCCTTGTCATGTTCCAGTTAATCAGTGGACGTGAAACCCTTCTTTCCCCAGGAGGCCGGAGTCTCCAAGGGCCTCAGCTCTGCCTCCCTATGTGAATTTCAGTCAGTGACCTAAGGAATGACTAAAAATAAATGTTTTGAAAAATTGTGTCCAGGCACGTTGTTCAGCCCTGTAATTCCGGCACTTTAGGAGGCAAAGGCAGGAGGATTACTTCAGGCCAGGAGTTTGAGACCAGCCTAGGCAACATAGCAAGACCTTATTGCTACAAAATGTCAACAAGTTAGCCAGGCATGGTGGTGTGTGCCTATAGTCGCAGCTACTCAGGAAGCTAACTCAGGAGGATCGCCTGAACCCAGGAGATCAAGGCTGCAGTGAGCCAAGATTGTGCCATGTACTCCAGCCTGGGTGACAGAGTGAAACCCCAACTCAAAAATAAATAAATAAAATGAAAAATGAACAGGCCAGAATTTTGAGATGAATGCTGACTTCATCTCATGAGCTTCTCCGAGAAGCCACACGCTTTCCATAATAATGCTACAATTGCCCAGAATATTTTAGGAACTGCTCTGAGAATTCACCTTCAGAGAAAATGGAAATTATTTGATTCAGGAGAATGTCACAGAAGTCAATTAGAATAAAGTCCAGTGGATAAGTGAGTAATATGACTAGAACTTTTGTGTTTAAAAAGTAAGATTTGATTATCAATAAGTGAGATGGAGTCTCATAAATAACTCATAAAGTTGCTCTGAAAGTATTTTCTAAAGAATTCTAAAATTTGACTAAGCAGAGGTATCATCTCTGAAAGCAGAACACTTATTTAAATGAGCAGTTTTGATAATCTTATTTCCAAGACTATTTTATTAGCTCACAGTCACAATTTAGGTTGATTTAGCTTCTCATTTTGTGCAGGATGCTCTCTCTTGGGCATCTAGGTGAAAATAAGAAAGAAATGGAAAGTATGGGAGAGGCAGGACCCAAAAAAGGAAAAGAAAGGAAAGACTAAGGTAAGCATTAAAAAAAATATACCTACAAAATACTATTAGTGTATCATTGATTTGTGCACCAGTGCATGTGCCCACATATCACTGATAAGCCAAACATTCTTTTTTTTTTGAGTTGGAGTCTCACTCTGTCACCCAGACTGGAGTGCAGTGGCCATTCCCGGCCACCACAGCCTCGTCTGCTGGGCTCTGGCAATCCTTCTGCCTCAGCCTTCCGAGTAGCCGGAATTACTGGCATGCACTACCACGCCTGGCTGATTTTTTGATTTATTGTAGAGATGAGGTCTTGCTGCCCAGGTGGGTCTCAAACCAGTGGGCTCAGGCAATCCACTCACCTCAGCCTCCCAAAGGTGCGGGATTACAGGCTGAGCCACCGAGCCCGGCAAGCCAAACATTCTTTCTGCTATTTCTAGGGGTGTATAATCATAGCATGTGGCTGTCCTGGTCTATTAGTCCACTGCAACCTAGATTTCTGTAAATTACACTGTTGTCAAAATATGGCTGAATGAGGTATTGTGACTGGTCTACTAAATCTGTTTACCAAAAAAAATCTGTTTACCAAAAATGTATTGACCACATCCAAAACTGTTAATAATTCTTGTCATGTAGAATTTACTAATTGTCAGAATCTTCATGCTTTCTCAGAGGACTGACAATTACAAATTTGACTGAGGAGTTGTATTTATTGTGCTCATGTTTATGAGGAGCATAACAGCCTGTCTAAACTGAAGAACAAGGGACCAAGAAGTTGGCACGATGTGACAAGTACTCGTGTCTGTGGTTCCAGATACAGGCTGTTGCGTAGTTTGATGGACAACATGCACAGAATCTGGTTTCTAGCTTCTACTTGACAGCTGAGGAGAAAGGCAGAGCTGATGCCTTCATTCGGGAGGTGTTATTAGGAGAAGTGCTTTTCGTTAAATCGGCATCCAAATATTCATCAGAATGGGGCTTCCTTTCTTCCTTCTGCTGTCTTGCCAATAACCTTCTAATAAGCTTTGCAGGAATATGATGAAATGTCTTTGACATTCTAACTATTCTCGGATACTTTTTGTTTAAGAGAGATGATATAGTGATTCTATAGTGATAAGTATTCTCAGATACTGATCATTGGGATTGTTGTCTTGAGACCAACAGTATTTGAAGCAGTATAGCACTCCAGCAATCATTTGGTTCGCATTGGGTTGTTTGGGTAGGTCACTCAGGATGAATCTGAAAAAGGTAGCTGGGTCAAAAGACCTAAGAACTGAAAACCTTCCAGACTCCTGTAAAATGGTCTTCCCTGGTCCGACCAAGTTCAGAAAAAGGATAAATTCATGAGCAGCCCATCCCTAGCAAAGCACCTCCACTAACACAAGCAGTGAAGGGAGAGTGGGCTCAACCCTGTCAGGCTGGTATACTTATTCCTGAGCCAGCAGGGATCAGAAGGAGGAATTATCTCCCCTGCTACCCCCAGGGAGGGCTTTCTTACCCTTTGTAACAAGCTCATGCTCTAGACACCTGATTCCAACCCCCAATCTCAAGTTTGACCAAGAATCTTATCCTAAACTTTGCCCAACCTACTTTCTGAACTGAGAGCAGGGACTCCCAACCCTTGGCCACAGACCAGTCCATGGTCTGTTAGGAACTGGATTGCACAGCAGAAGGTGAGCAGTGGGTGAGCAAGCGAAGTTTTATCTGTATTTACAGACACTCTCCATTGCTCACATTACTGCCTGAGCTCCACCTCTTGTCAGAGCAGCAGCAGCATTAGATTCTTGTAGGAGTGCAAACTCTATTGTGAACTGCACACATGAGGGATCTAGGTTGTGTGCTCCTTATGAGAATCTAATGCCTGATGATCTGAGGTGGAGCTATGGTGATGCTAGTGTTGGGGAGCAGCTGCAAATACAGATTAACATTAGCAGTGAGGTTTGACTGCACAGAGACCATAATAAATCAATTGCTTGCAGACTCATATCAATACCCTCTCAGTGAGTGGCAAGTGAGTTGATGTACTTCAGTTGTACAACTGCATCTGGCGGAAGGATTTAAGTCAGAATCCAACACTTATTTCAGTTCGTGCATGGCCCTCCCATTATTTATTTACCACTTCCATCTGCACCTCTTTGTTTTTTTCTTTTGAGTTGGAGTCTCACTCTGTTGCCCAGGCTGGAGTGCAGTGGCACACTCACAGTCACCCCAGTGTCGATCTACTGGGCTCCAGCTATCCTTCCACCTCAGCCTTCCAAGTAGCTGGAACTACAGGCATGCGCTACCATGCCCAGCTAATTTTTCATTTATAGTAGAGATGAGGTCTTGCCAAGTTGCATGGGCTGATCACAAACCTATGGGCTCAGGCAATCCACTCACCTCAGCCTCACAAAGTGCTGGGATTATAGGCTGAGCCACTGAGTCCAGCCAGCACCTCTTTTTTTTAAAATGGTGAGTTGTATAGTTATTTCATTATATATTACAATAATAATAGAAATAAAGTGCACAATAAATGTCATGTGCTTAAATCATCCCAAAACCATCCTTTCCTCCCAGTCTTGAATATTGCCTTCCACAAAACTGGTTACTAACACCAAAAAGTTTAAGGATCACTGGCTTAGAAGGCAAAGAAGGGAATGCTATTTGTTGTAAATAAAGAACAGGTATCAAAGTTGTCATGGTTCCTATATTTTTCAGGTTTACCACATCAGTGGCATGACTTGTGAGAGGCAACCAGTCTAGTATTGATGGGCACAGACCCCAGAGCATGGCTCCCTGGATTCAAATGTTTGCAGACAGCAAACGCAAGATCTCCAGAAACTAGCATGTGTGTGTTTGTTTATACAGTTTCTCTTTTCAAAGGCATTTCAGGCAGTTTATCATAAAAGGACTCTTGACATTGAAGTGGTGAAATAGAAGTCATAACCATGACTGAAAACAGAGAACGACATGCTAAACAGGGGAATAAGAGGATTGTTGTGTGAAGCTTTTCGTTTAACCCAGTGCCTCAAGACAATCAGGATATCATAGAGGGTTCCATCACTCTTTCTATCTGATAGATGGAAGGGTACTTCTTCAAGAGACACTCCTAGTGTAATACATTGCCAAAGTTATGTGATGTTTTTAATAATGGTTCCAAGAATATACTTAGAGAATCGTTCAGCCAGGTATTTTGTAGAGAGCTGTATGTCATCTTTTTCCACGGATAGATGGTTGGTTGGATGAATGGATAGATGAATGGATGGATGGATGGATGGATGGATGGATGGTTGGATGGATGGATGGATGGATAGGTGGCTGGATGGGTGAGTGGATGGATGGATGGATGGATGGATGGACAACTGGATGGGTGGATGGTTAGATGGCTAGCTGGATGGGTGTATAACCACTGAAAGCATTATGTAGTTAATACATATTTGACTCTGTGCATCCTTGGCAGGAAGGGAAGTGGGAAGAGTTCTGGTTGAGATCCCAGAGAACAATGTAGGTTTTAATCTTATACTGCATAAATCACTATCCAATCTGAGGAAAATGATTTCACCTTGCAGGGCCTTAGTTTCCTCAGCCGTAAACCAGTGTAAATTCTTTCTTAGCCTTTTGTCATAAAGATAGGATTACTGTAAGAACTGAATAAAGTAATTCATGTAAGCTTTTAGCATAATGCCTGGCAAATAGTAAGTGTTCACTAAATGGTGACTTTGTTATCAGCAAAAACACAAGGTCCTATTTCCCATGCTGCTCTGATTTTGCAAACCTCGTCCACTCAATAGCAACCAAATATGCTGAAGGAATTGATCTGTGGCCCCCTGAATTTTCACCTATTCCCTTACTGAACTCAGGCTTTTTTTATGCATGGAACATTGTAAGCCCAGAGTTTAGGACCTACAAGTTTTTTTAAGAGCCTATAAAAATGTTTGACCTGAACAAATTTCATATATTGCTTCTATTCAAAACAAAAGGACACTGCAAAATTGGAAATCAATATTTCATTGCATATTAATCACAAGTGCATATTGGACATTTAATACATATTACTATATATTTTGTATGTATCTATTAAATACCTTTAGTTGTATTAACACATTTAATCTCCTCAGTGATCTTATTAGCCCCATTTTATAGGTGAAGAAACTGAGGCATAGAAACATTTAGAAATGTGTCCAAGGTCACACAGACACCAAGCCATGGAGCCAGGATTTGAATGCAGGCATCAGAACGTTTCCTCTGAACACTATGCCATTTCAAATGTCTGCAAAATGTAGCATATGACAGCTCTTAGTATTCATAAGATATGTATTGTGTTTGGAAGTAATTTGTAGATCCTTTTTTCTCACTTGGCTGAAATTTCAGACTATGCGTGATGATTGCTGAGACATCAGAGCCTCTCAAAAATTACATGGGTTACCCTCACAAAATAATTCCAAAAGAAAAAGAAAAAAACAATTTCAAATGGTTTTTATAGCAAAGTATTGTATTTCACTTGAGACCAGAGATGCATTTGAATACATTTGATGGAACATGGAGTGGGACCTCTAAAAGCCCAGAGCATAGGAAGATCTTTAATCTACTCCTCCTGAGTCTAACAAAAACAAACAAAATAATCAATAAGCTAATTACTGATAATCTATTTAAGTGCAAAACTGTCCACAAGGGTGTTGGAATGCAGAGTGACCAAATAAACTAAATGTTGATCATCACAAATGAACTCTCCCTGGATCTTCGGACCAAAGGCATGACAGCAAGCAGTGATGACATGTCTACTGCTAAATGGGAAGCAAAGCTAGGCTCTTGTGAAGTCCCAGGAAAGTGAAATCCCTGCAAACCACAGGAAGAGAGAGTATGGAGGGATAGGAAACATTTGTGAGAGTCACTGACCCACTGGTATTCCCTAGTTTCAATTAAGGTCCAGGCACTCCTATGGGACTGGCCACCTGATGTTCTGACCTCAATCACCTCCTCTTTTGGTGTGGGATGTCTGTTAAGTGCCAGGATCTCAATTCTTCCCAGGCATCGGCAGCCTGTGCTCTGCCAGGGTTTCTGGAGAGCAGACATGTGCTTTACTGCTCTGAGTACCACAAACCGGGAGGCTTAAACAACAGAAATGTACTATCTCACATTTGTGGAGGCTAGAAATTCAAGGTCAAGGGATCAGCAGAATTGGTTTCTTGTGAAGGTTGTAAGAATCCTTCCATGCCTTTTTCCTAGCTTCTGGGTTTGCAGACACTCTTTGGCGTGTAAATGCATCACCCCAATCTCTGCCTTCATCTTCACATGGTATTCTACCCACCTGTGCTTTCTGTGTCCAAATTTTCCCTCTTATAAAAACACCAGTCATATTGGATGAGGGCCCACCCTAATGAACTTATTTTAACTTGATTACCTCCATAAAGATCCTATCTCCAAATAAGGCCACATTCTGAGGTTAGAGGGCAATAGGATGCTGACAGATCTTTTTTGAGGGGAACATAATTCAACCCATAATAGCTACATAAGTGTTTTAACTTACTTTCAAAGCTGATTTTAGTTCCAATTATTCATTTCTAAATTTCTGAGACTATGTATTAAATGTTTTTATGCCCCAAATATTAGCTGTTTCTCTACTCAGCCCTTCAGCCCACATTCTCTGATAAACTCCAACTATGTTTTTGAATAAACTCTCTCTCAGCACTACAGCTCTGTGCCAGTTGTGAGGTCCTCCCTACCCCCCACAGTGCACCTCAGGTGGGTGGGGTTGACAAATTTGGCAGCAAACTTCCTTCCCAGTGGGCTCCCCATTTCCCCAGAACCCTGAATCCAGGAGGGGTGGCAAGTAGGGCAGGATGACTCCGAGACAGGACATAAGAGGCTGACAAGCTGCCTGCCTGGTCCAGGGTTCAAAATGACAAGGTAAGGGCATATGATAATCATAGTTCAAATTGGTTTTGAGAATTTTGAAACTACCAGTTGAGAGGAGTTTAAAGTGTAGTGTTGTGTACTGCATTTATCTCATCTGAAGTGCTTGACGGCTCCTAAGGAGAAGATGTACGTCAGAAGCATGGTGCTGAATACAAAGCAGCACTGCTTGTTCTGGAGCGACTAGGAGAGAAGGCAACTTAGTTTTAGGCCCAATGTACTTGATAGACAGTTAATACTGTCCTGCTGGGCACAATTTGCCCCAGTGCTAAGGGATGGCATCCAGCATAAGTTACTGGAAGATTCAGTCTACTGGCTAAGGAAAGTCAATGTAGATGGAAGGTAGGTGCATTGGAGAACATAAAACTCCTCCCAGACCCTGGGTCTTCATGAATGAGCTTTGAGTTGCTATTTGGGGAAAGAAGCAATAGAAGCAGATCATCTGTTCTTTCAGGAGAAGTCAAAGTCTGGAGTTTTATTAACATAAAATTGCTAATTTTTAAAATTAGCCATTAATTTTTAAAAATTGGTCATTAGTTCAGGTTTTGTGTTTTGTTTGTTTGTTTTAAGATTGAATAGGCCAGAGACTATATGTCATTGAGCTACATTTAGTCCTTAGACTGCCACGTTGGAATTCCTGTTCGAGAACAATCTTCTGTTTTATAATATCAAAATCTAGCACATCCTTCTGTTTTAAGATATCAAAATCTAAATGTAATGTACTCTTGCATTACTCTTTTGGGTTAAGCAAATTCACACAGTTAATAAGATTATTTGGTATTTGGAAATTTTAAAACTACATATCCATCTGTTAGCCTGGGAAATCATTCCAGACAAAGAAAGGCTTAGTTACTTTTTCACGCAGGGAGTTAATAATAACGGATTGGGGAAATTAAGCTATGTCTCAAAAGTTTTATGGGTTTTTTTTTACTTCATAATTCAATGTGAGGGTAGAGGCATATAGCCCTATAATTCTTCATTTTAAAAAAAATTTGTAAAGGTGTACAAGTAAAGCCTAACTTCCCTAAAGATATTAAAAACATTTTAACTCAAAATGAACAAAAAAAAAAAAAGGAAGAGAAAGAAAAAGAAATATTGGAAGAATTTCCTATTGTGTTATCATGCAGTCTAATACCTCTTAGGAAGAAAATCCTAAAAGGAGGACCACCTGCTGCCTGAGACCAGTTGGCATTGGCCAGTGCCTCTTTTGTGAATCAGCTCTCAAAACTGAGCCAGCCTGGGACAGACCATATGGAAATATGACCACATGTGCACCAGGGATGATTTGGTTGAACTGGTAAATTTTTTACAAAGTGGAGATTTGAAAATCCATGGAGTTCAGATTAGAATGTAGCACGTGGAGAGGGACTTGGGATGACTAAGACAGATGAAACTTACCTATCCTCTTACACAAGAAGGACTGAAATATTGCAGCAAACCAGGAAAGTAAATACCTCCAGGCTTCTTTTCCAGGCCCCAGTGAGAAGTCATGGAAGGTGCCATAAGAGACCATTTCCTCCCTGCTGGGCTCTGATACTTTTAGGTAGAAGCTTCTGCTTTTGTGGGAGATGAGTGGGTATTAAGCAGATTTCACCAAAAATTAATATTGTTATGATTTCAAAACAGACTTGACAGTTCAGTTCTAGAGTCAGACATTTGCGTATGTTGTGGACATCTTAAATCCACAGCTTTACTGGTTGAGCCCAAATCTGCTGTTGGGGTCTATCAGCTATGCATTCCTATGCTCACAGCATGTCTGATTTTCAGAGGAACTGATTTCACAGAGGTAATAACATATCAGTGAGTGATTATGCTTGATTGAAAGTAAATAAAGGGGAAGTTTTTTACATTGATATTATTTTCCTACATAGAGAAAATTGAAAATAGGACTTGAGAAGGCAATGACTATAAACTAAATGCTTAAGCTCATGATGAGGATTTTTCCACTCCTGATTTGTTTTCAGGCGAAATAGTCACTTAATAAATATGTACAAAGTGATCACTGTGTCCTAAGCACTGTCCTTAAATTCTATTATGAATAGGAAACAGGTCATGGGTTTGGGTAACTTTTCATAAATCAAGAGTCTGGTCAAGTCAATAAGTGAACTCCATGGCCAGCTACTTTGCAGTGTATGGCAATAGTTTTGGGGATGGGGAAGTGAAATAAATCTAATTCTTATTCTGCAACTGACTTGCAGCCTTTCAAGTGAGTCCCTTGGTCCCAGATTCCTCTCTTATGAAAGACAGAATAGTAGTTCCTGCCCTGTAAATCTCACAGGGATGTTATAAGTATCACACAGAATGGTGTCTGTGAAGTTCTTGGCAATCCACTGTACAGTACCCATCATTAAGAAACCTGTTTTGAAGTCAGTGAAACAAAATATGCAAATATAAAATAGCCAGAGAAGACCCCTGAGTAGTTATGTTCAAGTACTAATTGTTTTGTGGTTGATTTAAAATATCATTAGAAAGGAAAGCCAAAAATGAAATGGTTTGGTAAAAGTTGGGATTTTTTCAAAATACCTAGAAATTTAGTGTTTTAAAAAATAAAAAATAAAAAAATTAAAGACATTTAATGATTTATAGCAACTATACGTGAGTCACAGCTGCTGAAATTGATGAAGTGAACATCCTTTACCATGAACCCTGAGGAAAAACTGTCGTGTTAGGATTTCCCCAGAGACCATCCCCCAAATCCTGTGCTTTGGTATGCCCTACAGAATGCGGAGGGGTCACTGGGGATTGAGACCTTACCAGCACCATGCAAAAGGTCTCACCTAACTCTTCAGAAAAGGTTATCTCCCACCTATGATTAACTACCTGTCTTTACAGTTCAGAAATGTGAGTATGGTGATTATCTAAGTTTTAATCTGATTCCACTTGCCACAGGCAAGTGTGAATGGAGCTTAAGGTACCCGGGAGCTGGGCACAGTGACTCACGCCTGTAATCCCAGCTACTCAGGAGGCTGAGGCAAGAGGATTGCTTAGGCCAGGAGTTTGAGACCAACCTGGGCTACATAGAGAGACCTCGTCTTTAAATAATAATAATAGTTTTTAGAAAGGAACTTGGAAGAAACTAAAGTGAGTTACAATAGTAATTTTCTAAATATAAAGGGAAAGTTTTGTTATAACTAATTTAATAGATTCTAGAGAATACATAAACATTTTACGTTAATAGTATCACAACTCTAGGACAGAGATAATATGACTTACTAGCTATTTAAAAGATTAGGTGACTTGTTTAGATCATTTCATTCTTTATGAATCCCACCATCCAAGGTTCAAAGCCCAAGGAGACTTCAGTTTGACTATGTCATGGTTTATATTTTCAGTGTGTGAAGAGTAAATGGTTATTCCTGAGTCCCAACTTGTCTCCAGGAGATATATATTTCCATGGAAAACTAAAACAGCCCAGAGACCAAATGTAGAGATGGAAGATGGCAATTTTAACTGCATACTTCAGCTTCTATTGGGCCTGTCTCTATCTGTTGTAAACCTGACCATGAGAATGAAAGGACCTTTTCTCACTAGACTAACAACCGTCTCTCTTTTCTAGTGTTCTGTTTCCTGTGGTGGCGGAGTGCGGATTCGCAGTGTCACATGTGCCAAGAACCATGATGAACCTTGCGACGTGACAAAGAAACCCAACAGTCGAGCTCTATGTGGCCTCCAGCAATGCCCATCTAGCCGAAGAATTCTGAAACCCAACAAAGGCACAATTTCCAATGCGAAAAATCCACCACCAACTGATCAAGACCCCCTAAAACCCGTCCCTCCACCTACATCTGGACCCCAAATGCTGACCACACCCACAGGGCCTGAGTCTAGGAGTACAAGTACTCTGGCAGCCAGCAGCCCTAGTTCTACCACAACCTCCAAAGGAGACCTTGATGGGAAACTATGGCACAATAGTACAACCCAACCTGAACTGAACTCCCATAATCTCATTTCTGCTGGAAGCACCTCCCAACCCATCCTCACTTCCCAGGCTTTTAGCATCCAGCCGAATGATGAAAATGTTTCCAGTTCAGATACTGGTCCTACCTCAGAGGAAGACCTTGTAGCTACAACAGGCGGTTCTGACTTGTCATCTTACAACAACCCTGTGACTTGGCCGGTGACTCCATTTTACAATACCTTAACCAAAGATCCAGAAATGGAGATTCACAGTGGCTCAGGGGAAGACAGTGACCAGCCAGAGAACAAAGATGAAAACAACCCTGTGATATGGACCAAGATCAGAGTAGCTGGAAAGGAAGCTCCAACAGGAAAAAGTACAGAAATGCCACTTGGGCCTCCACCAACACCATATCTCAGTGAAGAGTCCCTGTGGCCACCCTACAGCACAGTGATGGAGGGGCTGCTCCCCAGCCAGAGGCCCAATCCTCTCAAAAATGGGACACCCAGAGCTAAGGGGATGGTTACCGAAACGCCAGTGCCAGCTAGCACTCCCCTCTCTCTGGGGGGAAACCACCAGCCAGTGCCCTCGGGAAAGTCAGTAAACCTTAACCACCTGGAATTTCCAAACAATATTAATCTAACACAAACCTCTGAACCAGTTCTGACGGAGGAAGATGCGACAAGTCTGATTGCTGAAGGCTTTTTGCTAAATGCCTCCAATTACAAACCGTTCACCAAGAGCCACAGCCCCGCATATTGGATTGTTGGAAACTGGAGTGAGGTAAGATGTCCTGTTTTCCACTCAGATCTGACTTTACATGAAACATAGCTAGGAGTGTTGTATTCATGTGCAATTTTCAAAATGAACTTGCCTTTAAAAATAGTCTAATGTGGAAGAAAATGGAAGCAATTGACCCTGTACTCTTAACCTTACTACCCTAACTCCTCTAATGAAAAAAAAAGTGTGTGTATGTGTGTGTGTGTGTGTGTGTGTGTGTGTGTGTGTGTGTGTGTCAAGGGAAGAAGAACCTAATGTAATGAGATATAATGAAAACAAATTCAGGAAGCCTGGATCGGTCAGCTGTGTGATCATCAAGAATTCAGTCCATCTTTCTGAGCCTGCTTTTTATCTACACAATGAAAGCACTAGTGTAGATAATTTCTAATGTCCCTTCCAGCTTTAAACTGCAATGATCCTATGATGAAGGACAACTGAATGAGGCCAAGTTCACATTTTAATCAGAAAGCTAATGCAGAGACTTGGTATAAACCTGCGAAGTAATTGCAATTGGAATGGAAATCTAAGACAAAGCTCACTAAAAGAATTCTATAGCTCACAATATCAGTGTTGGTTTTTTTTTTTTAAGTTTTTGGTTTGTTTTGGTGCTTGCATTAAAAATTTCATTTTTGACTGAGTGTGATGACTCACACCTGTAATCTCAGCACTTTGGGAGGCAGAGGCAGGAGGATTGCTTGAGCCCAGGAGTTCAAGACCACCCTGAGCAACATAGCAAGGCCTCATCTCTACAAAAAATTAAAAAAATTAGTCAGGCATGGTGGCCTGTACTTGTAGTCCCAGGTAATCAGGAGGCTGAAGTGGAAGGATCTTCTGAGCCCAGGAGGTCATAGCTGCAGTGAGTCATGTTCGTGCCACTGCACTCCAGCCTGGGCAACAGAGTGAGGCCCTAAATTAAAAAAAAAAATCATTTTGGCTGATTGAAAAAATTAGAATATAGAGGAAGAAGAAAAGCATGGTGACAGAATATTGGTCTCTATTTTTATGCTTTAGAAATTTGGCTAGATATTCATTTTTTTCTATTTCTAGAACTAATGACATCCTTTGAAGCCTCAAAATCATTTTTCACCTATTTGAATTCTGAATATGCAGTATACGAACTTGTTAAAGTAATGTGACAACTCAAAAAAGAGGACTTTGTAGCAAAGTAATCCCATTCAAATCATTCAGCACTTTTATAACATTTCATTACTCATCTCCCTGGCTAAAAAGAAGTGAAATATTAGCAGCTAATATAAAAATAACAATACAATTATAACAATGTATAAAACATGCTTAATTTCTGAACCACTTTCATAGGTGGCCTCTTATTTTTTTTCCTTTTTAATGGTCCTGGAAAGAGGGAATTAGTAATTTATACCAATTTGCAAATAGAAATAACTAAGATTTTTTTAACAGTTAAGTGATTTGTGTCTAAGGACACACTTTTCAGTTGGATGATGAACCTTCTAACTCTTTCTGCTCTAGTCTGCTGTTTCTTTACTGAGTTTCAGCACCAATTGACAACTTAATTGTATAAAATTATTTTGTATAAATTAATTAGCATTATAGGTCATGGAATTGACTATTTAGCAATAAGTAGGTAAAGTCAAATCTTTAAAATTTCTTGCACTAAATGCTATAATTGTTGGCATCTGAACTACATTTTCACATTGATTTATGCTTGATTTCTAAAGTGAGTTATAACATTTCCTGTCAAAGGAGCAACATCTTATTATCTCCACTACAAAGAATCCAGCTTCAGAGATAAAAAAGATTTTCATGCTTACAGTGATCCAATTTGTTGAAAGAAGACAAATGAGTCTCACAATACCTGACATGTTAGTCCTGTTTCTCCTCTAATCAGTTCCATGGGGCTCTTAACAATGAGACAGTGAACATTCATGAAGCATTCAGCATGCTTGATAATCATGATTTTATGCTAATGAACATTCATTCTTTCATTTAATCCTCACCACAGCCCAAGGAGATTGGTAATATTTTCTGCATGTTAGAGACAAAGAAACTGAAGCTGAAAGGGGTTAAGTTGTTAGCCAGAATCATACACACTCATGAGCAGCAGGATTGAACTTAGATGGATGGACTTGAGAACCATGACCCATTCCTTTGCAAATCAGAAAGTATCACCATTTTCTATGCCTTTAGTTTCATTTGTTTCTCCTTTGGTCATATTATATATAAACACAATACCAGTTATGCGATAATCCTGGGTAGACAGACGAGAAAATCACATAGTTCATAAGAAAGTAATTTAAAATGACACTGAGAGCGCTCGTGGTTACTTTTGAGTTCATGGGGTGAATTGTCCACGGTAGGTTCAGCCTAGATATTTTGACATAAAATTAATCTGTTTAGGTTTTATGGACTGATATTCTTTCGAATAATACTCTCAAAATATATCTTTTCTTCTAAAAATATGGGCATCCTTAAGAGCAGAAAAACAGGCCTGTTGTTTCAGTCTCTTTCAGTCGGAGAAGTTTTCAGTGTGTGACCTCTGCAGAATGAAAAAACAAAAAAAAAGTTATGGAAACAGAAACGACTAAGTTGTATTTTGATAATAAATGGAAATGAGGTCAGAATGTACCTGCAGTTGAATACAGCCTAGGTTAAACACAATATGAAAGAGTGGATGATAAAAGGCATAGATGTGGGATTGATATTGAAACCATCAAAATATGAATGACATGCATACTGTATGCATCTGTGATTAAAAACCATGCATGCAAATGTGCATGCTGTCACACACACATGCACACACATTAGGGACGCTAGGCTGTTGTAACAAATAAAGCCCAACAAATATTGTTTCACCAGAACAAAAATTGGTTTCTCACTCACATAACAGTACAAGGTGATTCCAGTCAGTGATGATGGTAGAGATTGGTCTATGCAGTCATTTGGGAATCCAGGCTGGCAATGGCTCTGGGGTTACCTGTCCAGACAATCAGAAAGGGAAACAAGCATAGAGGCACTCCTACAGGAGTTTGTATGGGTTAAGCCTGGAAGTGGCACAAAATCACTTCTGCTCACATCCCATTTTCTAGAACTGTCACGCAACCAAACCAAGCACAAGGAAGTAGGGAAATGCAATCTTACCGTGTGCCCCGGAAGAAGAGGATAAAGGACTGTGGTGAACTCCTAGAAATTTCTGCCACTGAATGTAGATTGCTTATTCTACAACAAGGAGGATGAGGGATTTGACCTATTGAAAGGTTATTGTAATAGCCCAGATGAGACATGAGAACTGTGACAAGGATGAAGAGAAGAAAGTAAATCCAAGATACATTTTGAACTTAAAATCAGTAGGGATTTGTGAATAATTGGATGTGGGGTATGAAAAGGAAAGAGAAGAGGAGGAGTCTGTCATTGACTAGTCCACTTGAATCTTGGGTGTCTGTTGGGTGGTGATCCTATGTACCGATATAGCACACAACTGTATAGAAAGAGTGAGTCTCAATTGACAGAAGGAAAGGAGGGATGATGAGTTCAGTTATATATGAAGTTTAATTAGTGGTGCCTCTGAGATGTCCAAAGGATAACCAGCAGATGCTTGTGTGTATAGGTCTGAAGTGAGAGAAGTAAGATTTGATAACCATGAGCAATAGGTGGAAGTCAAACCTTTAAAGTGAGTGAGGTCATCCAAAGACCCCCTGCAAGCTGGAAAGAGCAGTGGACCAGGGGTGGGACTCTGGACAACACCAACATTTCAAGATGCTGGCTGACAAAGAGATCCCATGAAGAAGACTAGTAAGGAATTACCTAATATTTAAGACTTAAACCAAGAGATATGATGCCATTCATGTCTTGGAACATAAGGGTTGACAATGGACCTACTAGATTTGACAATTAACAGGTCATTGGTAACTTTGGGGAGAACAATTTCAGTACTGAGATGAAGGGAGATGCCAAATTGCAGCAAAAAGGGAGGGCTCTTTAGGAGGCTATCACAGTCCTCAGATGTGGCTATATGTTAGGACTGTTAATAGGATAAATAAACCCTTCTTAGTACAAAATACAAGAGTTTTATTTAAAAGCAATTGTAGGATGACCCCAAAATTAGTTTTCTTTTGCCTCTTATCTTTTTATTTACCCCCAAATCCCAGAGCAGTTGTGGAATTATTGAATTTAAATGTATTATAATGATTTCTTTGTCTGGAGAATATTTAATACATGTTAATTACTTGATAAATTTTAATTGATTTAATGAGACATTACTATATCCAAGCAAACTAAGCTAAAATAAAGTACACATCAACCATGATGTGAATACTGTTTGAGCTCAAAGGTTAATTAACACATCTTGATTATAGTAAATCAAGACACATAGAATTAATTCTTAAATGTCATCATTTGACTTTGAAAGAAATAAACTATCTTATTGTATACATTATAGCTCACCAAAAAATTGGCAACAATGGTGGAACCATTAATGGCTGCTAATTCTAGGGAGTTTGGCTGAAAAGGGGGTATTGGCCCAGATTGCAAGTTTTTCAAAGCTGTAAGGATTATTACAAGAATAGAGCTTCATGTTTGGCAGGAGCCCCCTTCATGACAGGGCTTGGTGCCTGCTCATGTTTTGAGATAAAATGTTGAATATGTGGTATTGTTAGAGAGGGTCAGAACTCTAAATAGGAACTCTCACTCTCCCTGATTTTTGTTTCTGCCCATTTCTGAAACTGTTTCTTTTGGGTTGTCTCTCTCTACAATGTGTCACTCACCTCTCAATCACTACATCTTAGAACTCCCAGAATCACCATTAATATTAATCTGCCTCTGTCGTACTGAAAAAAAAAAACCAAACTCTAATCGTTTTTCAAGTCAGTATTACATCATCATTTCTGTCATCTCTTTTATATTTCCTCTGTCAGTTTAAAGCCCAGTGGTTTCTAATCTGATGGTAGGAGGAATCTAGATATGAGAGAGTATGCTTTTGTTTGTTACAACAATGTGGGTGGGGAGGGGCTGCAACCAGCATTCCATGTCTGACAGCCAAGATTGATAAAAGTCCCATGACATTAAAAGAAGTCCCTTATAAGGAAGAATTGTTGAGTCACAAATGCCAAAAGTGCCCCAATAGTTGAGCATGAAGCATCATGGTCACTATTCTTGTTTGGATGCCTGCCCTTGCCTCCTTGATGATCTGTGTACCTCAATTCTCTCCCTTCTCTAGTCTTTTCCAAACACCACTCCAAGAGATGTGGACTGCCAAATTAGTCTTCTGAAAAGACTATTCTAATTTCAAACTCCTGCCCACAAATCTTTGATGTCTTCTCATCCCTAGCCATCTATTGTAAACTGGCATCCAGTGGCCCTCACAACCTTACATAATCCAGCTTTCATAGCTTACTGCTGCTTACTTTTCTTCATCCATCTTAAGCTTCAACAGATCTAAACTGCTCAATTTCCTTTAACCCTTATACCTCTTAGTCCAGTGTCTCTGTTCATGCTGTTTTCTCTGTCCAAAATTTCCTCTCTCTGCTCTGCTGCCCTTTTAAAGCCTACCTATTCTTCAAGATCAAGCCTTGAGTTTCCTCATCCATAAAGCTTTTCCTGATCCCTAAGGCAGGAAGTAATTTCTAAAGGTTCTTAGGGTTTGATCTGAAATCTCTCTTACAATGTCCTCCCACCTCTGTCCTGTATTAAAGGCTGTCCATAGCCTCCACAGTACATAGCACATTCCTTTGACTAATTGTGCTTTCAAAAATTAAGTCATTGGTATAAAAACTGAGTTGACACTTTATAGCTTTATAGGCATAAAACTTAAAACCAGACTTTCTGGGTTGAATCCTGGCTCAAACACTTACAAACTGTACATCCTCACTCTTGTAAAATAAGGAGGATGATGATGCCCAAGTTGTAAGATTGTTCTGAGATAAAAGAAATAACTCTATGTAAGTTACTCAGAAGAGTATCAGGTACAGAGGAAGCCTTCAGGAAGTGTTTGCTCTGATACATATTTACAAAACAGAAAACTTAGGTGCCCTTATTTTGACAGAAACTCATCTACCATTGAATTGCCTTGTCATTCAGTCAGTTCCCTTGGGCCAGTCAGTTAAATGTGGGTTGTGTAGTTGTGTCAAATGGAAGTGACAGCATAATTTTCCACAGCCTCTCAGAGCAGCTTTCATGTGATGCCGATGTGAACTTCTGCATCAGTTCCAGTTCTGAACAGTCAAACACTGATCCTTGACTTGGTCAATGAGTTGTTGCAGGGTAACTAGCTGTAACAAACTCTCATCTTCCTGGAGGACAGACAGCTCAGGTTTATTCTCATGGCAGAGGCAGGGATCCAAGAGTAAGAATGGAAAGCAAGACCTCTTGAGAACTAGAACAGCATCATTTGCTGCATTCTACTGGCCAAAGCAGGTTACAAGAATAGCTGTAAGGAGGATGACTTCCAGGACAAGTGAAATTGTCTCTGAGCCTCTTCAGGGTCCTCCTTTCTTCTCCCATTCCCAGTTCCCAATCTGAAACTAATTTAATAGAAGTAATAATCGACAGAATTCCATTTTACTTTTGACTATTTTCCATGGGTTTTGTCTAGTCAGTTTTACTTTTGGACTGTTGTTTGCTGCCTTAAATAGAAATTGCCGAATATTTGTTTACTAGTAGGACTGTATTTGAGGCCCCAGAACAATGTGCATTTATTTGCAACATAAATATGGTACAAAGAACAATGGCCATCAGTCGAGATTCACTAAGATTGTAGCTTGCCTGGTAATCTGGTCTCAATAGCTCCTTTCCTGGGTGTAATCAAATGTCATATTTTTCTTCATGAAATTATGAAATGAATGGCATACCAGCTATGTGAACTTGAGCATGGTCCCTAAACTCTCTTGGTCTCCAATATGAGGAAAGTGGAGCTCATGAGCCTGATCTTGCAGGTAGGTTGTGTTTAGTAGGTTACATTTGCAGAGCACTGACCATATGCTAGGTAGTGTGCATGAATGATCTCCTTTAGTCCTCACAACTCAGTGAGTGAGACCCTAGTGTTATCACCCATTTTATAGGCTTGCAAGAGTTAGAAAACTGAAGAAAATCTCACGGTTAGCTATATACAGAATGGTAATTGTATTCTTCTCTAATCAGAAGGTTCCAGAAAATATAAGAAGGGTACCTGTTATATATTGAATCAGCTGTCTGCTGCCACAATAAACGCTATGCAAACAACATCAAAACCTCAATAATTTATAAAAATTGTTATTCATGAGTTTGAGGGTCAGTTAGGAGATTCTTCTGATCTTAGCATGACTTGTCAGGTATCTGTAGATTGTTGACTGAAGGCTGACTAGTCTTGGATGGCACTGGCTGGGTTACTAGGCTCAGTTTCACAGGAGCTATCATCCTCCATCAGGTCAGCCTACATTTATTCTCATGGCAGAGGCAGGGGTCCAAGAGCCAGAATGCAGGACAATACCACTTGAGAACCAGAACAGCGTCATCTACAGTCTTCTGTTCGCCAAAACAAGTCAGAAGAACAGCCCTGATTCATGAGCTAGGGAAATAGATTCCTGCTCTTGATGCAAAGAGCCTAGGTTTAAGGAAGTGTGAACAACGGGGCCATTAGTTCAATCAATCTACAACTATGATCAATGCAATTCAGCTGTTATTATCTCTATTACCTAGAGACATGATATAGTACAAAGGAGAAAATACTAGAAACTTACAAGAGATACAAATCAAATCCTAAAGAATTTTAAGGAGAGGAGATTGCCACTATAAATGAGCCATTTGGAAAAGATGATGACACAGGCTATTTTCTACTTTTCCCATTCTGTGATTCCACAGTTTTTCTGCCTAAGAACTCTGTTAGGTTATATATGTGTTATAACACAAAAACGTGCACAAAATGAAATGTAAAATTATGTGTAGGGTGAAGATGCAACAAGAGAAACATAAGTCTAGTCTTTATTTAATTAGTGCAGACCACAGTTTTGCTTGTTCAGAAATAGCCCCTCCTTATGAGACTGAGTCGGGGAGAAAGGATACAAGGAAAACCTTTTATATATAAAAGAATGAGGCACATTAAATGGAGGAAATTATGGAGGAAAACGTTTGCATAGTTTTCAAGGTGACCCCCATGCTAAACCTGAGATATTTAAGTATTATAAATAAAAAAAACACCCTGAGAGGAATGGGCTGTATGTATGTCAAAAGCTGACTGGTTTATTCATCAATGGTGAATGGAGTAAAGAAAAGCATAATGTTATAACATCTTTTTTTTTTTTTTGAGTCAGTCTCACTCTGTCGCCCAGGCTGGAATGCAGTGGCATGCTCACAGCCACTGCAGCCTTGATCTGCTGGGCTTAGGTGATCTTCTCACCTCGGCCTCCCAAAATGCTGGGATTATAGGCATGAGCCACCACGCCCAGGCTGTAACATCTTTTAATTTCAAGTGTGGTCTGAGGACCAACAGCATTGGCATCACCTGGGAACTTGCTAGAATCACCTAGAAATGCAGAATCTCCTCCCCCACTAGACCTGCTGAATCAGAATCTGCATTTAGCAAGGTCCCTGGTGAGTCACATGGTCTCTAGAGTTTGAGAAGCACTACTGTAACAGACATTGTCCTGGATTTTGGAGACAGAAAACTCCTTGGGCAAGCCAGCTCTCTAAGACTCAGTTTCTTCATCTATACTATAATAACAGCAGTCTACATCACAGGTTTGTCACAGGGAGGAATAAGTGAGGTAGTATCATGGCAATGTTAGGCAGATGTGAGGTAAGGGATAGACCCTCAGATCTGACATTCACTCTGCACAGCATTGGTATAAAATGTGGCGGTTTGCCTGCCGGCCCCTGAGTATTCATGACAGGATAATTTTTAAAAGGAAGCAAATTTCCATTTGCATTGGATTTTTTCTCTCACATATAATGCAGGGATTCTCAACCCTGACTGTTTATTGGAATCAACTGAGAAATTATTTTTAGTGCTGATCCCTGGGCCGTATGCCCAGAGATTCAAATTAATCTGTGTAGGTGGGGATCCCAGCATTGGTAATTTTTTTTTTTAACGTTCTGTTGTGAGCTATTTAGTGAGCAGTCACATTTGAGAAATTCTGACTCCAGGGTTCCAGCGATGAGGCATGTCTAAGAAAATGACCCTCAACCTCTGTGTTCTCTCTCTTCCTTTCCTTCCTCAGTGCTCCACCACGTGTGGTCTGGGGGCCTACTGGAGAAGGGTGGAGTGCAGCACTCAGATGGATTCTGACTGTGCAACCATCCAGAGGCCTGACCCTGCTAAGAGATGCCACCTCCGTCCCTGTGCCGGCTGGAAAGTGGGCAACTGGAGCAAGGTAATTTATCAGGCTTGGCAGTGTCTTGGATGTGGAGATGGAGATGGCAGGGGGAATCTTAAACAAGCACTTGCTAATGCTGGTTTCTCTCCTCCCTTCCTACCTTTCTGTCTCTTTTCTAAAATCGTGAAGGAGTACATCACAGGCATTACCATAGACCTACTTCAAATTACACAAATCTTAGAAGTAGGCGTGCTAAGCCAGGCTCAGTGGCTCAGACTGTAATCCCGTGCTTTGGGAGGCTGAGGTGAGTGGATTGCCTGAGCCCGTGGGTTCGAGACCCACCTGGGCAACTTGGAGACCTCATTTCTACAATTAAAAAAAAAATAGCCGGGCGTGATAGTGCACGCCTGTAGTTCCAGCTACTTGGAAGGCTGAGACGGAAGGATCTCCGGAGCCCAGCAGGTCGAGGCTGCAATGGCTGGGAGCGGCCACTGCACTCCAGTCTGGGTGACAGAGTGAGACTCCAACTCAAGAAAAAAAAAAAAGAAGCAGTAGGAGTGTTTATTATTCCTCAGTGCTCCACCACATGTGATCTGGGGGCCTACTGGAGAAGGGAAACTGCCAAGGGAGGGCGGGGGTGGGATTGGCAGTAGTGGGAAACTGCCAGGGGAGTGGGGGCACACCTCATCAACAAGGGTAGCTGCATAATGAACATTTGCATACCTAACCCCTTATTGTACCCCTTATATTTAAAATTTAAAAAAAGAAAGAAAGGAAAGAAAGAAAGAAAAAGAAAGAAAGAAAGAAAGAAAGAAAGAAAGAAAGAAAGAAAGAAAGAAAGAAAGAGAAAAAGAAAGAAAGAAAAGCTATACTGGAATGAAAAGTTAAATTTGTGTAATTAATTGTCCAGCAAACAACACTATTTCTAAATTACTCAGATTTAGCATTTTAATGAATAATTATACATTACCACATGTTCATTAAATCGGGACTCAGCTGCTCTTTACAAAGCAAATATACATTAAATCTGGTGGATCCAAAATGAAAAGAAAGCTGAGACATAAAGAAGAATTTGTTCTTTAAAAGTATATTCCCCGTACAGATCTTTCTAAAGTACGATTTTATCATTTTTGCTAATCAGACTGTGATTACTCACTTTGTTGTGCTGTCTGCATCATCCCTTATGAAAAGGATGTGTCAGGTTTTCAGATTTATTAGTCTTGGTTCTATGGAGTACTACCCAGGCCCAACCTTCCTGTCACCCTGGACTGGGGCTGAGCCAGCCCTTGGGGAACACTCCAGGGCTGAAAGACACTGATCAATATGGAGCTGAGGGCCACTTGGCAGGTAGGGCGTGCAGAGGTATGAGCTGTGCATATACCTGTTTACCACATATGCCCAACCATAGAAAGCCCTGTAGGCCCTATCCCCTCTCCAGAAGCCAGTCTCTCTTGACAGCTGAGACACGGGAAAAGAGAAGGAAAAGCACTATCCTGGAAGTCTAGGGAGTTCCTTCATCTAGTAGAAAGCTCATCTCCCCAGAAAAGACCATGCAGTATCACATTGGACCTCTCTGTCACCCTCAGACAGGAGCATGAGATGTCATTTGCCTACTTCAGGAATTTTTCTCTAATTTAAGACTCTGGCATTTAGGAAGAGAGGAAATGTGAGGCTACTCCTTGAGAAAATTGCCACCTCTTTTTTTCTGTTTCTAAATTATTTTTCTTTCAAGAATAACTCCTGGTTCTTTCTTATTTCTCTTCCAACTCATAACAAACTCAGGACTCAACAAGGATTAAATGCTTGGCTCCAGATTCGCTTCCACTTCCAGAAACATCTCAAAAAACATCTTGTGTCCCTGATGTTGCCAAATACGGACCAAGTCCTAAAGTTCAACTTTCCCCTCACTGGAAATAATCATTTCTTTGGAAATTACATGGCTCATAAAAAAGACAGATGCATGAAATAGCTTGAGTTATGAAAAGGTCAACTTCAGCCTGAGGGATTCCAGCCAGTGTAAAACCCTGAAAGAGAGATTGGGGAGCTCATCTCTGGGGTCAGACCTAAAGAAAACCCTATTTGTCTCCCTTGTTTCTCCCTTCCTTTCCCTTCCCTTCCCTTCCCTTCCCTTCCCTTCCCTTCCCTTCCCTTCCCT
>NW_007067677.1:181267-183665 GCF_000164805.1 Carlito syrichta
TTCAGATGTATTGATACCTTCTCAGAAAAAAGACTTTTGGGCCAGGCATAGTGATTCACGCCTATAATCCCAGCATTTTGGGAGGCAGAGGTGAGAGGATTGCTTGAGCCCAGGAATTTGAGACCAGCCTAGGCAACATAGCAAGACTTCGCCTCTCCAAAAAATAAAAAAGTAAGTCATGTGTGATGATGCACTCCTGTAGTCCCAGCTACTTGGGAGGCAGAAGCAGAAGGATCACATGAGCCCAGGAGGTTGAGGTTGCAGTGAGCCATGATCATGCCAAAAAAGGAAACAAAAGGACTAGCAGATACGTTGCAACTTTCACCTAATCCCACAGGTATCATACCTGAGGCATCCAGGGTTCCCACCAGAAATTCCCACCACTGTCTGGATTGCATTTGTTTTTCTGGTTTATGTCACTAATACCACTTTTTTTTTTAACTTGTTGAAGACTGATACAATTGCTATGAACATTTCCCCATATATATGACAGAAGACGGAGTTATACATTCAGATCACTACCCTTACAGTGTCTAGAAGAAGTTTATCAGAATGGCCTGCTTCCCTCTCCATGCATTGATCTGTCTGAAATAAAATCAAAGCTGTAGTCCTCAAGTTTGTTCAAGAGACAAACTTGGGAAAATGCAGTTCTGCAGAATTAAATCCTAGAGGCAGTCCTGGGCTTAAAATCAGACACAAGTAGGTTGGCAGCTTTGTCAAAAATCACCATGTGACACTGACCCCTTCATCTAACTGTTCAGGACCTTTAGTTTTCTCACCTCTGAAGTGAAGTGGATGATTCTGCTTCTACTTACCTTGTAGACTTGTTTTAAGGATCAAGAGAGATAATGTGTGCAAAAGCACTTTGCAAATAGTAAGAGACTCTTCAAACAAAGCCCTGAGCAAACTTTGAGCTCTAGAGAAAATTAGGACTGACTATTAGACATCTACTAATCTCTGGCTTCCTGGACGAGTTAATGAAGTCTTATCAATGGTGTAATTGTCCCGAAAAGATGTTTGTTCCCCAGTACTAAGCTGACAAGGTTCTTGAAGTGTCCATGAACTCTGGAGGACTTAACCCTATTGTAGGTGCAAGTACTACCATGTGCCTGACATTGCACAGAAGCTTTAGATAAGCAATTTCACTTTTATCCCAGAACAGGATTTTATAACTCCCATTGAGGAAACTAAAGCTTGGAGTGTTTAAACCACTAGCACACACTTGATCACGAAACTAGTACTGAATAGTTGCATTTCTAAGAAACCATCAACTGAAGGATTGTGTCATGTTAATTATAGATTTTCAGGAAGTAAGAAAACACTACACAATAAATGCACACATCAGTAGTAAGACAAATGCCAATTTCAGAATGTTAAAATTTGAAGCAGAGAAGGTGATTCTTGTGATAGAAGAAATGCAGTAAATAACAAAGATGAGCTTGGAAAACCCTCTGCTGGGTTTAACACCAAACCCATGCATCATCTGCAGCTCCAGTGCTTCCTGACTTCCTACAAACATCTTCTCTGTTCATTCTGAAGTTTCGGAAATTGCTAACTTGACAACCCCTTTATTATCTTTTTTAGAATGAACATCATCCTTTTCATCCTATTAGTTAAGTCTAACAGAACTTGATTATTTCTAAAATGAATCAGAAATTAAACTTTTTGTGGAATAATAGGCAATGTTGCAATTTTATTTTTGCAGTAGTTGACTTTATTATCTATAATTTTACTTTAAAAAAAGAGAAAGTGGTAAATTTCCTTACAGACTTGGTTTTTACATATTTGCTAACTAGCCTCCTGTCTTATTCTGGTTCTTGTTTCTATGTTTGTTTAATTTTACAGATTGTTTATGGGAGCAACATATTTTATAGATCTGAATTTTTATGAATGAGTACAATGGGGGAATAACCCTTGTCTTTCTAAATACAGACGGTCCTCTGTTTTCATGGATGGCATGTTGTTAGAAACATATATCATTGTGAAAGGCAAAACCTAGAATTGCATGTTGTAAAAGAGTTTCTGAATCAAGAGGTGAAAATTGAGTAGCAGAAAGTGGATCATACATTGGATCATACACTGCATTTATTTTACTCTTGGTATAATTTGTTGTATGTCTAAGCTGTCACTCTTTTATTATTATTATTATTATAAAGATGTGGGGTACAATTCTGGGTTAGCTATACAAATGTTGATTATGCAGGTACCCTTGTAGATGAGATATGCCCCTCCCTTCCCTAGCAGTTTCCCTCAACTGCCAATCCCACCCTCCGCCCCTGACAGTTTCCCACTACTACCAATCCCTTTCTTATAGTATTATAATTGTTCAAGGTCTGCTTATGAGTGAGAACATAGGGTACTCTGTTCTGTGTTTCTGTGATAGATCACTGAGTATGAT
>NW_007067677.1:183685-190573 GCF_000164805.1 Carlito syrichta
GCTATTGTGAATAGAACTGCAACAAACATACGTGTGCAGGTATCTTTTTTGTAGAATGATTGGGGTTCCTCCAGTTATATTTCCAATAGGGGAATTGCTGCATCATATGAAAGGTCAATTTCTAGTTCTTTCAGAAATCACTGCACTGTCTTCCAGAGTGGTTGCACTAGTTTGCATTCTTACCAGCAGTGTAGAAGCATTCCTTTTTCTCTGCATCCTCGCCAGCATCTGTTGTTGTTTGTGTTATTAATGATGGCCATTCTTGCTGAGGTTAAGTGGTATCTCAATGTGGTTTTGATTTGCATTTCTCTGATGATGAGTGAGGCTGAGCACCTTTTCATGTGTCTCTTGGCTGCCTGTATATCTTCTTTTGAGAAGTGTCTATTCATGTCTTTTGCCCACTTTTAGCTGTCACCCTTTTTTGACACTGCTGGGAGTTTCAGATTAAGGAATTCCTAAGAAGAAATGGTTAGGCCTCTAAGATCACCGAGACCACTGATGTCCAGACCACAAGCCTCTCCATGGTGGCCTCTCCACCCTCTCTTTCCACCACTACTCACTGCTCTAACACTCTGATATACTTACGGCTGCCAGATAAGCCATGCTACTTCCAGCTCTGTGTCTCTGTACAAGCCATTCTCTTCACTTCAAATGTCCCGCACTCTGCTAGCCAAGTGAGCATCTACTCACCTTATAAGATTTAGCTTGGGCCAGATGCAGTGGCTTTCACCTATAATCCTAGCACTTTGGGAGGCTGAGGTGAGAGGCTTGTCTGAGCCTATGGGTTTGAGACCAGCCTGAGTAACTTGGTGAGAGAAAAAATTAGCAAAAAAAAAATTAGCAGCGTATGATGGTGACCACCTGCAGTTCCAGCTACTTGGTAGGCTGAGACAGAAGGATCACATGAGCCTAGCAGGTTGAGATGTGTTGACTGTGAGCATGCCACTGCACTCCAGCCTGGGCAACAGAGTGAGACTCTAACTCAAAAATAAATAAATCAATAAATTCAGCTCAAGACTTGACTCTTTTCAGGCCTTATTGACTTCCTAAGGTGAAAGTGACAGCCTCCTCCTTTGTGTCCTCACTAGATCATGAACAACTATGGCATAAAATCTTTATTGTTTTTACCTATTTGTGTGACTTTTCCTGCCCCCACTAGATTATCACTTAGGATACGGATACAGAGCTTCGAACACAGTAAATGCTCAATAACTGGGGGAAAAGGGAAGTCGCAGGAAGAGAGGAGCAGATGAACAGATAAATTTTGCTGCTGTTCATCTTAGAATTTTTGGAATGAATTATTTTATTTTAAAGGTCTTATGCATGTGTTTAGCATAAGGAAAAGAGGATAAAGGAATTATTTCTATATTCTGGTTTAGTATTTGGCATGTGACTTTGAGACCAAGAAAGTATTCTGAAATCAAAACTGAATACAAATCCTGTGGTCTCATACACTTATGACACTCTAGAGTCTTGGGATAATTTAATCATCTAGCTTATCTCCTTGTAATTCCAATGGAGAAATTGAGGCTTAGAGAATGAAGTGATTAATCTGCTGTCATATAGCCACTAGGCGCCAGGGTCATAGATGGATGTGCTCTGTTGATCTCTAAATCCTATGTTCATCAATTATGCTATACTTATCTGAACACTGAATCCAACATGGAAAGTATATCAAGATGACTTCATAAATCAAAAATAGCATAAGAGGCCGGGCATGGCGGCTCACACCTGTAATCCTAGACACTTTGTGGGGGAGCCAAGGTAGAAGAATCCACTTGAGTTCAAGAGTTTGAGACCAGTCTGGGCAATGTAGCAAGACCTTGTTTCTACAAAAAATCAAAAAATCGACCAGGTGTAGTGGCATGTGCCTGTAGTTCCAGTACTAGGGAGGCTGAGGCAGAAGGCTTACCTGAGTCTAGGAGGTTGAGGCTGCAGTGAGCCATGATCATGCCGCTGCACTCCAGCCTGGGTGACAGAATGAGACCCCACCTCAAAAAAAAAAAGCACAAGTAAAAAAAAGTTGTGATTTCATGTTATCTCTGTCAGTAGCTCCTGTAAGCTAAGAGTATTTTTTTTAATTAATCAGTATTTTTTATTATGGTTTTGTGGGGTACAGTTAAGGGTTAGGTGTACAATTACGTTTCATTCAGGCACCCTGTTGATAAGAGGTGTTTTCCCATCCCCCGACAGATATTTGCTACTGTTAATCCCATCCCCCTCCCCCCCATAGTTTCCCAGTACCGTCAGTCATTTTAAGAGTATTTTTTTATTTTAACTCAGTTTGGTTTACATATCACATCAGTTAAACAAACTAATGGGATAACGGGAAGACTATCAGGCAAGTTTGGTTTCAGCAGGGCGTTAGCCAGTCTTTCTGTTCTCGTTAGCCTGGTTCCTGTCCTCAGTCTGGTTCACAAGCTTCAGGTTAGGAAAACAGGAATACAAATGACTCTCCTCTTGGGCAAGAAGAAAATGAATTTAACAGTCATCATTCAGCACACAAAAGCAAGACAGCATTAGGAGTGGAGTGATTTAATATGCTGCCACTTCCCTCTTGCTAACTGAATCAGAGGCCCTTTGACAATGGAAAAGAAAAATCATAGATTTAGTTTCTTTCCTAATTACTGACTTCAGCATATTAATAAACTTTATTTCCTATTGAATGTGAACATGCTCTAGAGAAAAGAATAATGCTTATTTGAAAATTAAATTTAGAAATAATGAATTACAGCAACAAGTGGAAAATAAGAAAATAAAACCCCATTTTATACTGATGTCTTACAAAATTCCCTTTTCCTAATAAAGAGCCCTCTTGTTTTAACCATGTGCTATTTCCTGGAAATTTATTTTGTCAGACAAATGGTTGATTTGGGTGGTAATTACTATCCTGCTTTCTCATTTGTTCTGTGGCTAATTTTAAGTTGGAAGTTACTTTTTTTTTTTCTGTGTGTGTGCTTACTGCATGGCAGGAAAATGCAGTTTTTAATATGTATTTTGGGGGGCTGTTTGACTAGAATTGCTTATTTCTGAGACGCTAAATGCATTTGGTTTATGGAAGCATCAGAGCATCAATCTGCCCTCTGTCACACAGGCCCACATCTTTTCATGTGGCAGACCAAGGTTTGAAGTCAGGTGCCTTGATGCAATCTGCCAGACAGTGGAAGATACAGGAGAGTATTTGGGGATTTACTTCTACTGAAGTGTCTTAAGGAATTTTCTTTCCTCAGCCACAATCCTATAATCATGACTAGTCTATCAAGGCCAAAAAGAGAGTGTGCTTTTCACCTTGTAGGAAAGAGAGCCGACTAAATATACCTCACAGCAATGGACAACCTTCCTGGTGCATGTCCTCAGCCAAGACTGCCAATGAGATTATTGGTGGAAGAATTAGGAGGGTAAAGAAAGATGCTTTTCATCCTGTGGTTGCCAGAGATCCCTTCAACCCACTGGGAGCACTCCCAGCTGGCATGTTCTCAGAATGCAATGTTCATTCAACAGATTCACACTGACCATCTACACTGTGCCTGGCCTCATGCTAGGTGCTCATGATATGATCCTAAACAGGACAGGTCAGACTCTGCCTCCATGGTAGTGACAGTCTAGTAGAAAGGATAGATGAATTAAATAAAAGTTCTTCTACATTTTAACTTTCTGGGATGGAAACAGAGGAGTAGAAACAAATAACAAGAGAACTGCTTCCTTTAGATCAAGTATTCAAGGAGGACCTCTCTGAGGAGGTGCCATTTAAGCTGAGGCTTAAAAAAGAACAGCAGCAGGTACAGAGAGGAGAAAGGAACACTCAGAACATAAGGACCACAAGAACATAGTGTTAACCCAAGGAGAGTCTGGGGAATTATCTGGGCTGATGAGTACAGTGTCTACCTCCATCTCACCTTCCTTGGGTCCTCACCAGAGTCTGGGCAATGACAAAACAGGCCAGGCCCGGTCTGGCCATGAGACACCAGGCTGCAGAGGGAAGACAAACTGAAGGGATATGGCAGGCGCTGGAGTTTTAAATGAACCAGAGAACAAGTCCTGGAAGGTGAAATTATGACAAAATAAAATACACATGGCTGGGAGGTGGGTGGCTGCTGAAATCAAAAAGGGAGGTCAGAGAGTCAACAAAAGCAGCACCCTGGAGGAGGCTGAGTAAACTCTGGTCATAGGTGACCCAGGCACATCAGTGTTCATCATGGTCCCAGGGAAGTCAGTAGCCTGCTGGAAAACTGTGTAATTTCCTGAGACAGAGTAGGACACAGGGCTGCTATAGAAGGAGCAGGGTGTGAGAGGAAGGGAGTTAGTAGGGCCTGTTTAGTGGCTTTTCATGGATATGTGCTGATAGTGATAGTGGCGGGCGATGATGGCTGTAGAAGGAAGGATGATGGTGGGGACAAGGGCAGGGTTGTTCACGCCTGCCCATGAGTCAATCCCCTGAGCAGTTATTCAGTTTGATTTCCTAATGTATCTTCATTAGAGACATAGTAACTTGTTCTGCATTCAGCATAATGGAGAAAGCCAGGATTCTGAGGGAGAGATGGAGGAGACTTGGCAGTGAGTCTCTCTGTCCCCAAGATGCCCCATCCCAGGAAAGCAGGCTGGCAGCCTGCTTTCAGACTTCCAGAGAGAATGGCCACCCCCAAGACAGGTGCTTTGCCAGCAGGCACTCCAGCCAATGTCTGTAATCTTAACAGCTGTGATGTAGCAATTATGGTCTCAGTTTACAGATGTGCCTCCTGCAGTTCAGAGTGCTTCTGTGACATGTCCAAGGGCTTACTTTTTGAGCGACAAAACTGGAATTCTTATGACTTCTGTCAGACATCAAAACCCTTATACTTCCACGCATGCGTTTTCTGACATCAGAAGTCTGTCTCAGAGAGCTGTTTATGTGACTCCCTCTCCATGATGTGTGAGGGGAAACAGCTTCACTTGAACTTGACCTGGAACCCCTCGGAGACAGGAGACCTGATGCCAAGGACATGGGGATCACCTTTGCTTTTGTTCTTCATACAGTGCTCCAGAAATTGCAGCGGGGGCTTCAAGATCCGTGAGATTCAGTGCATGGACAGCCGGGACCACCGGAGCCTGAGGCCATTTCACTGCCAGTTTCTGGCTGGCATTCCTCCTCCACTGAGCGTGAGCTGTAACCCTGAGCCCTGTGAGGAGTGGCAGGTGGAACCCTGGAACCAGGTATGGCCCCCCAAAAGTGAGATACACCCTCGTACAATCTGGCAAACCATGAATCTCTGTGTCAGTGCTTGAGTGTAGAAATCAAGGAAGACCACACCTGAGTCATGCCAATGACTTGCCTCCATTCGGTGACCCCCATACTGTATTGGGGAAGCTGAAAGGGTTGAAAACTTTCAAGAGCTGAAATAATTCCATGGAGAAGGCAATGTTTTATGGTTTCAAACATGATAGTTCAGTGTTGTATTACAACCTGGCCTCCCAGTGGATGTATTGGGGAGTTGGGCTCCCTGCTGGGGAAATGAGCACGATAGAATGGTTTGAACAAGGACTGCTTTGATGAGAGCCATTTAGGACACAGCCTCACCTGCCTCTCTGAGGCTTCTGCAGTCAGGCTGGGGGAAATGGTCATGTCCTCTCCACATACAGAATATTTTTAGAGTTCCATCTCTCAGTTAAGCGTTCAGGTCATTATTTGCATAAATAAAGAGGCGCGCGCGCGCGTGTGTGTGTGTGTGTGTATACATGTGCATACATGCATGTATTTGTGTGCTCCCTCTATTGTGAGGCCCCTGACTCTGCTGGGTCTTTATTTATTACTTGTTTAACTTTTAATTTTAAAGATGTAGGGTACGATTCAGGGTTAGGTATACAATTGTTCATTATGCAGGTACCCTTGTTGATGAGTTTACCCCTCCTCCCCTGGCAGTTTCCCACTACTGCCAATCCCTCCCCTCTCCCCTGGCAGTTTCCCTCACTGCCAATCCCTTTCTTATAGTATTATGATCATTGTTCAAGGTCCGCTTATGAGTGAGAACATATAGTACTCTGTTCTTCATTTCTGTGATAGATCACTGAGAATGATAGACTCTAAATCCATCCAAGTTGCTGCAAAGTCCATTTGTTGGTCCTTCTTTATGGTTGCATAATATTCCATTGTGTATATGTACCACATTTTTTTTTAATCCAGTCCAGTTTTGATGGGCAGCATGGTTGGTTCCATGTTTTTGTCATTGTGAATAGTACTGCAATAAACATGCATATACTGGTATCTTTTTTGTAGAATGATTTGAGTTCCTCCAGGTATATTCCCAATGGCAGGATTGCTGTGTCATATGGAAGGTCAATTTCTAGTTCTTTCAGAAATCGCTACACTGTTTTCCAAAAAGGTTGCACTAGTTTGCATTCCCATCTGCTGGCTCTTCATTATACTTTGACACATGAAAACAAGTTTACTCTCCTTTGGTGAAGTACAGTGATCTCATTTTCAATAGATAAATGCTTCAATAGCTAAAACATATTCCCAACTGTATCTATGTATGATAGGGAGAAGACCAGAAAAGAACCCAGTGTGTCTTGCATGTGTCCATGAGCTAAGCACTTAACTTAAAATACTTAGTTTAATTCTCTTCATGACCTGGATGATAGGCCTTAGTAATCCCGTTAAAAGTTGAGACTCAGCAGGGTGCGGTGGCTCAAGCCTGTAATCCCAGCACTTTGGTAGGCCAAGGTGAGAGGATTGCTTGACCCCATGAGTTCGAGAATAGCCTGGGAAACTTGGCAAGAACTCCTCTCTACAATAAATTTTTAAAAATAGCTGAGTATAGCCGGGCTCGGTGGCTCAGCCTGTAATCCCGCGCCTTTGAGAGGCTGAGGTGAGTGGATTGCCTGAGCCTGCGGGTTCGAGACCCGCCTGGGAGG